>NW_020955405.1:446246-622815 GCF_003031625.1 Empidonax traillii | reverse complement strand
AGAAAAAGAAAAAAAAACAAAGTGCAGGTGCAGAGATGGAGGGCTATCACTGGAAGAAGGCCCGTTAAGACCTGGTCCCCCATTCTCCCTGGTGCTGCATGTCGACAGCTTGACCGTGGCCTCCCAGAAGGGCAGCATCTCTCAGGAAAAATCCACCCTAGCGCCCCTCCACAGCAACCAGCTGCTTCCCAGCCTTCTTCCCTGTGTGCCGTGCAGTCCCAGTGATGGTAATGCAAGTGTAGAACGCTCCATGGGCCACCGTGACTCAGCCTGTGGCAAGTAAAGGCCAGAAATGCTGCTGCTGCTAGTGGGTATGACTTCATTTGTGTGTCAGGGCTGGGCTTGAACTCCTGACATAGAAGGCCCCTGGGAACCTACAAGAACAGCAGTAGTGTGCTGTGTTTGCAAACTCAAGACAGGCGAGTCCCAGGGCTGCCTTTTCTTGCTGTCTGGTGCCTTTCTAATGATGTTCTGTAAGCCTAAAAAAAAAAAAAAATCACTTTTTGATTAAAAACAATGACTTCAGAGAAGTTGAAAATGTAATGCTAAACCTCTACAAGACAAGAGGATAAATCACGGGGGTTTTTTTGGTGGTGTTTTTTTTGTTTTGTTTTGTTTTTTATCTTGAAAGTATTTTGGAGCCCTTCTCAAAGTTGTTGGCTAATGACTTTTGAATGATAAACCTGGACCCTTCTGAAAATACTTTTCTGTGGAAGTCAGATTTCAACTGACATAGTAACTAGTTGCACAGTGTCAGATGGTGTAGAGCTATGGCTAAGCCCAGAAAATCATCTAGATGTCTTTCATTCTGTATCTTTGCTCCTCTTGTGTGTGCACACACAAAATTGAGTCCATAAATGGGTAACACTTGGGCTTTGCCCGAGTTTTGAATGCTGCTTTGTTTTTTTCGCTCTGATTTTGAACAACTTGCCTGTACCATAACAGTCTAAGGGGTGTTTGCTTACTCATCTTTGAAGCGTAAACTCAGGTAGTATTTTGGTTTCAGGATCAGTGTTTTACACTGCCTATCTTTGCTCTGTAGGTAGTCAAAGCTGAAATGTTTGTTAGCCAAATAATTTATTTTATAAAGGCTTTTTCACTGATGATCCAGTTAGCGTTGTTTGTGTAGAGGTGGACATATACTGTGTTGTGCTGTACTCTTTCTGTGTTATCCCCTGTGCTAAAGTGCAGTGGTGTGTAAAGAACAAAACATAGCTAGGTGGCTCACTCAGGATTATCCTCCCTGCCAAAACACAAGGGTTTTGTACAAATATGCCACCCTTTTTCCTTCCATCAGTAGCCAAAGTCAGCTGTGCCAAAGAAAGGTCCTTTTTTTTTTTTTTTTTTTATGCAACCCACACACCATGGAAGTTGCAGTCATATTTTCCACTAACCACAGAGCTGTGAGTGATGGCACGTGTGTTTTAAATAAAACTGGGAGGAGAACTGATGTAATGCTCTCTGGGTTATGTTTTTCTTTTTCTTTCTTTTTCTTTCCATGTTGCTCCCCCTCTTTTTCTTCTACCCATCTGTTGGCTGCTATGTGGGTTATTTTTGTTTTGTTTAAGATTTATTTTTTTCCTTGCTGCAAACCGCAGTGAGGGAACTGTTGAAAAGGGCAGCTGTGACACCTTGAGCTCAAGTATGGATGGGTTTCTTTAAAGTCTTTAAAATTACAGGGTGGTGCAATGTACCAGCTTGTATAAGCTTAATATTTTTTCTTTCTTTTCTTCTCTAGAGGATGTGAGTGAATTTATTGTGATACTGTGATAGAGCACATGAGCAATAAATATGTCTTTTTCTAGTGGCATACTAAACTCCAACTCTGTTTCTTCAGTGAGACCATAAAGTAGTTTTGAAAAAAAATGTATTTCGGTTTTAGTTTAATAAACTGCAGAGAGACTTGTTCTGGAATGACAAGTGAAACCTGTTATTCCTTTTTTACTTTATTTTACTGTTGCTTTCAATGATTAAAATAGTTCAGCTCCTGCCTATAATGGCCTGTTTGGGAATATTTAGATTATGTTTTTATCAATTTTCATGGAGGAATACTTGGAACGGCTCAAAAGTGTTTCTGTGCATTTTTGTTGGTGTTTTTTTGTTGTTTGTTTTGGTGTTTTTTGAGCTGTGTGTTTATTTGTTTTAAGGGAATAATTCTTAGTAAATTTCTGAACTTAAGTTTGAATTCAGCTTTAAAAAAAAAAAAAAAAATTGCAGTCACACCACACAGCTTTGTGTCTGGGTACGTGTCTCACTTGCAGACCTGCTCCTGCTATACCAGTGCAGAGCCTCTGCTCTGCAGCCCCCTCTCAGGAGGCTCCAAGGGATGGGGCCCAGTCCCCTTTGAGAAGAATTAATAATTGCTATTCCTTAAATCCAAGGTGTATTATACAGTCATATGACAGGACACCATGTCAGCTGGTCTCTTTGCATACCATCAGCAAGTGGGAGGCATCTTCAGTTGACTTAGAGGGATTGAAGGGTTAAACCCGTGCCATTTGGACATCAAGGTTAAGCCTGAGCCCTGAAGGTGAGGATAGCTCAGGTTGCTTGTACTTGCTGTGGGCGAAGAGCACACGGGCAGGCTCTGCCTCAATGGATGATCTGGCAGTGTAATTCATTAACTACAAGCACCTGGTTTGTGTCTGTGTCCCTGGCCACTCCTGACAATGGCACTTAAAGTCATAGGCCCATTTTCAAAATAACCTGAGGACAGGGAGCCATCTCTGTTGGCGCTGATCTAACTGGGGGCTGGTGTGGCTGTTCCCCAGTCACTCCTTCCCACCCTACTCTTGTCCCAGGAACATATGTGGAGGTGATACAGCTCTTCAAGCCAGCTGAATGCTGACAGCTTTTATGGGGGATTTTTCTTTTATTTTGATAATTATCTTTCTGATAATGAGGGTGCTTAGACCAGCTCTATGTATGGTCAGGAGCGTGGCAGCCATGGAAGGAGTAGAAGCATATAGGGGTGTAAGTCAATTTGAGATGTGGTTGCACAGCGGTTTAATCCAGTCTAAATTGTGTCAGACAGGCAATGTAAATAAGCCATTACTGTAGAGGAGGCAGAGAGAGATTCATCTTGCTTAGGCTGCTATAAGGATAAGACAGCTGAGGGAGTGCAGAGTGGGAACGTTCATTCTCAGGTCTCTGCTGCAACATGTGAAAATTACTCCTAGGAGCTGTCAGAACCAAAGGTCCTGTTCTGTGAGAAGAAACAGATCTCTCTTGGATTGTGCTGAAATGTGGGGTTTTTTGACAGCAGATAGTGAGTCAAAGCAGGAAAAGAAAATGCTGAACAAGCCAGGTTTACAAAGTTTTGACATAACTGTGGTGCCTCTACAGAAGCTTGCCCCTAGAGAGAACTGAAATCCTAGGTACAGGTCCTTAATCTCACAGCCTAAGGTCAACATGTATAGCAATGCAAATTAGGAGGATGTTTAATGTTAACCCCTTGGAATAACTGTTTTGTTTAAAACTTTTCTGTTTTTTCCACAAGGGAGAAAAATCCAGAATTTTGTGACGTAAAAAAAAAAAAAAAAAAAAAAAAAAAGATAAAAAAGAGCTTGCTTTGGAAAAGGAAAAATTCTTGGGCTTTGATCTCTGTTACTATTTTTTTTTTTTAAGTTTGTTTTTTCTTCGCCCTTATGCTGGGAAGGTCTGCTATTGGTAATAGACTAGGGCTAGATATTTTTGGGTAGGCATGTGGTGTTAATATTGAAATACTACATCTTTAGCAGAAAAGTAGACCTATTTTTCCTGAACACTGATGAGCACACTCTATACCTCTTGTACAGGTTTTAGGTTGTTTTTAAGAAAAACACAGACTCATCTGAAAATACACGTATTTATTAATCAGAGAATTACGAGGAACTAATTTCAGAAGAACATGATTGCTGCTTTCAGGGAAAGCAAGTGCCATTCAGCCCAACGGAGATGCCAGGAAAGCAAGTGTTTATGCAGACTTTTAATAATCCTTAATGCTTTCTTTGTTAAAGTCAACACCATCTACTACGTGCTGAGAAAAAACCTAAGAGGCAGTGCTGTGTGGGGAATGTGTCATAAGCTTGGCAAGGAGCATGTGTGCAGGAACTCCTCAGAGCTGGCAGTTATATACCACATTTTGATAAGAGCAGAAGAGTGTGGCTGTAAAACACAAAACTGAGACCAAAGCACTGCCATATCAGTACAGCTCAAACCCCAGCAGTTTATGACTGTTAACAGTACTTTGCCCTGCTCGCTGTGTGCTTCAAATGTTAGTCAGACCTGACAGTAGGCTTGCAGGTTAGCGTAATATTTCTGCAGTGTAAATGCTATTAATAATAAGTTATGACTACAATTTATTTACTAGAGGGAGGAGGAGGGGAGCAGACAAAGAGGCAGTCACTTCATCCTGCTAAAGTCAGTGACCAAACTGGAATAAAATCCAGGTGTCGCTGAATCTAGTTCTTCCACTTCTAGTTTTTCCACTAAGCTGTATTTAGCAGGACTGTGATGCTGTATTTTTATAGCTGCACCTCCTTGAATGGTGGAGAGGGAAGCCATGTGAATATTTTTCTCAGCAGAAGGGAAGACTTCTTACTCCTCTGTCCTGCTTCCAAGAAGAATAGTAATAAGTTGGACGCTACCATTAATTGGTCTTGTGACTTCATAAGTAAAGGAACAATAGTCACACGTCCTTTTTATGGGAGCCAGAAAGGCTCACTTTTTTCTCTAGTAACACTGAATGAGAAACACTGAAAATAGTAAAAACAGGAGTCAATAGTTATTTTGCCTCAGTTTCTTTTTGGTTTTATGTAGTTGAAGATCAGTTTGGAGCCCTGTGTTTTTGTGTTTTTTTTTTTTTTTCTCAACTTTTTTTCCTCCCTAAGAGATAGTATATGCAGTTCAACAGCCTCAAGACCTGAAGGATACATAGATTATGCTCTGGCTTATCTTTCCTGGGGCAAACTGCAGCAAACTACTCAGTGGGACAGTACAAAGTTATACCAGTAATACACACATGCAGACAATGGAGTCACAATCCAGTGTTCAAAACATATATAAGCTTTGGGTGTACTGGTGACTTCAGGAGGCTCTCTCTTAAATCAGCCAAAATAAACTAGAAAGGAAAATAAATACATGCAACCAGAATAATTTTGGGCTGGGAATGAAGGTGATTTGCAGCATTAAAAATGATATATCTTTGTTCCTCAGCGCAACTTACTTAGTGTTAGATTATTTCCTGTAGAAAAGCATGTTCCATGCAATAAACGTTTTTACTATACTAAAACAAGTTAGTTAACAAGTGCTTTCTATAAATCTATGGATAATACCTGTGCTGACAGGCAGACAGAAGACTTAGCCATCATCTGGACAAGATGAATCCCAAGGTCTATTTCTTGCAAAATATTCTTTTATAGGCTTGGTAGCCTTTGTTTAGCTAAGCACATCCAGGGAGAAAAAAAGAATTTTTTTTTTTTCTAATCTTGTCCGTAAGAACTCATTGTCCAGTTACTTATTATACCCAGCTTTGTGTGATGGCCTCTAGCCCTAGCTTGCCTTAACAGGAAAAAGTAAAAAGTGTGTGTGCATGTATATGAATGAGAAGCAAGAGTCTTGCTGTAGACTGAGTCCAAATAAAGAAAAAGACTTACGAGGTCAAGTTCTGGACAAACTGTCATATATAAATGCTGTCCTCAGGGCCTGATTCTGATCTCATTCCTCTGTAACTTAAGAAAAACTCCAATAAAGCCAGTAGTGGCTGCTGTGAATTGCTGCGAGGTCAGGCTGAATTGCCATGATATTAATTATAAACAAATATTGTAATGCTTTTGCAGCTTTTAGAAAGTGTCCTCATATTTTAATGGTGGCATTGTTGTGTTTGGGGTGATTTAAGATGCAATGGCTAATCTACACAAAAAAGAAATTCCATTTCACCATTTGCAATTTAATGGAGTACAAAGAAGCAGGGAAAACACTCTACATAAATACAGATGTCTCCACTTCTGAGGCTTTTCTGTGTTCCTGCTACTTAAATGGGGATCAAGAATGATATTGTTCTGCGGGCTTGCTCTTTGTTTACAATAACCTCTTTGAAACTTGATGTCAAAATGGGTTTCCTGGATTGGTTATTGAATTTTGCAGGCTGAGACTCTGCTGTGAGCACTGGGAACCTTTGGCTTTTTCCTTAAAAATAGCCCAGGTTTTGAAATTTGAAAAGCAGATGTATTTTGCCACCACATGGAAAAGGCTTGTTTTTCCGCTTCTCTAAATTTCAAGTATAATGTTTGTACCAGAGTAGAAGAGCCTCAGTAAAACTCCTCTCTGCCTGTACCATAGAATTTTATACATCCCTTGCGTGGCCATAAATGACCAAAGCGTGGGGATGAGTAAATTGGGCCCAACGGTTTTATGGATTCCTGAGCTAGTGGCAATGAAATATTGTACAGTTAATGTAAATTGTCAAGGATGACAGTTTAACATCCTTAACATATACACAGAGACCCTCTTGTTCTTCCTCAAGCTCTGCCACGTAAGTCGGCCCCGGCCAGGCACTGCACAACGTCACATACCTCGCACTGTCTTTTCCAGGCCATCCTTGCTCAACTTCTATTTTCCCTTAGAGGGTATTTAAACAGACTAGCTCTTTTGCCAAACTCTTCTACTTACAGTAAGGAGAGTGCCACCCAGAGCATTTGCCAAGGGAGATGGAGCGAATAGGTCCACTTTTAGCCTTACCTCGACGCTGTCCTTGATCTGTACATGGGGGTGCAGGCATTTCCATGTGTGCAGTGTCATATACAGCTTCCAGTGCTTACTGAATATAAGATAACATGGCTTAACAACAGACTTCTAGCCTTTGCTCTAAATGTTGTGGGTTTCTATTTTTTTGTTTCAGTTTAGTCAGACCCCTGAAGTAATTAGCGCACCCTGTGGTTTTTTTTGTGTGGTTTCTATCTGAATACCCATGAAGGAGTTAATTAGCTTGTTTGCAGTATCTCATTAATTCATTTTTGGCTGTGAACTTAATTGCTCCTTTATTACTGATGAGTAAAATAGCTTTAGGCTTCCAATTAAAGTGGACTTTGATGGATGTATAAGAGCTGGGCTTTCAGCTTCTTGAATAGGCAGTGGAATCGCCATTCTGCATCCCTTTGCAGGCCAGGCTCCTTCATGGCAATGCTCCTTAGGGACAAATTTCTCCCAGTAGCAGACTTGATCTCAGGGTTGGAGTCATGAACTTCCCCCAGTGGGAGGAAAATTAAATGGGAGTTAGTGCCTGTAAACCTCTGAGGGTAGGTGAAACTCAAAAGTTAGGTGCAGCCACTGAAAAAAACCCTTATTACCGAGGGGGCAGATGTACAGTAACTGTAGTCCCCTCCGTTATGAAATGGCAATTTTATTGAAGTCAAGTTCCCAAGGGTGGAGGTCTGGATTTCTCCCTGTGGGCATCCTGAGTTTTACTGGAGAGCAAAAGCTGTTTTCAGATGTTTCAGGGCATATCAAACATTTCTTCTTGAAATAGCTTTTCTTCCCACAGGTATATGTATGATGAGCTGGGGTGCATGAACATCAATTTGCTTTTCTGAGACAGTAGTACTTACTTTTTAATCTACTTTGAGATTACTGGATGTCAAGCATTATAAAAAAACTGTGTTATGAAGAGATATAGCCATATTAATTTTAAATAAGAAAAAGAAGAAAGTTGCAAATCTGTCTCTCACTTCTCCCTCCCACCCACTCCCTCTTTGATTCAATGTGAAGAACATGAAATTTATATTCCCAGTGGTGACTGGCTTGGACCCAATGACCTTTGCAAAAAATCCATTGCCTGCATGGAAAATGTAGTAAAACAATGTAAGCGTGCTTACTGTAAGCATGTATATTTCTTAACACAATAGGACCCTGAGACCAGTTGAAGTCTCTGGATTCTTCTGCATGAAATGATCCCACAGGGGAGCTATTAAGATGCTCCCTCTGCTGGCTCTCAATCTGCCTCCAAATTTTACTTAGAAGACCTCACTTGGGCATTGATCCACAGAGAGAAAAACTACCCTGTCTTGTTTGCTTATGTGAAGGGCCATTACAGCCTAAAGCGGGGAGACTGTTGCCACTTTGAATGGACAAGAACCAAAATTGTCAAGAAAAGGACCTCTACCTTCAGATAAGACGATTACAGATAGCAGGTGGAAGGGTAAAGTCAAGCACTACTTACATTCCATACCTTTAGCTGAAAATCTACTTGAAAGCTGTTTGAAATGCTTTGAGTGCAATACATTTTCATGAGAAGAAAACACTATCAGTCAGTGGCTTCTATTCTACAAAAAGATCTAGAAGTTCATAAGCTCAATTCCAGATTGTTTTTAATACTGTAACAGCTTACTTGCTTCACTCATAAAAATCTGAACTCTTTCTGACTTTTCCTTAATGATAGCTTTTGGGAAGAATTTCTGTTTCCTGGAATAGTGAAGGGAGAAAATCCTGTTTGCTTTAGAAATAGCTTCTTTTTATGCTTTTCTCAAATCAGAGGGTCACAAGATGACCAGTGTCACTGACACACAAATTACGAAACAAGATGATGATGGAACAAAAATTTAAACCAAATTAAAGGAAAAAAAAAAAAAGAAGAAATGCTGACAAGCTTGTGGCAGTACAGTCTGCTAACAATTTACCAATTTACTGTGGAATTCTCTATGAAAATTTCAATTATTGTGCAACATACTAGATCTAGCTATGACTATACTTTTTCCAAAGGCCAAAAAGAGTGGGAAGGAAAAAAAGCAGCTTCCTTAGATGATACTATGGCACCTCTGTCCCCGTTTTAGCTGATTGCTTAAACACATGCTTAATAAATATACTTAGAGAGGCTGCTGACCTAAGCTTTGCTTTGTTACCAACTTTAATGCTGGAGTTACTGGAGTTCATTATTGACATTACAGTACAGCAGGGCAATTGCTTTTCCTTCTCAGAAGTAACTTGTCTTGCTGCTTTAGGTAGTGTTCCCTTTGACAGAAGAAGGGAGAGCGTGCCTTGTAATGAACTCAGACTTTGATTATAATCTGTAGTGGGGAGCCGAAATTGTAAAACTAAGCTTTCAGTTTTATAAAATAGGAACTGAAGCAACAAGATGTGAGGAGGAGGAGGACAGCTCCTATGGGTGCAGGCAGGCAAAGGGCACAGCAGAGACCATCTGCAGCTCTGAGTAAGCTGTCTCCTGCTTGTGGCTTCTTGCTTTCTCTGGGTCCTCGTGATGGTGAAGCTGCCCTGAATTTTGCACATTGTTATGCTTGGTGTTGCTGAAAGGAACTACTGCTCATGGGAGCCTCAGTTTTTGGCAAGAGCCTCTTTGCCCTAATTCTGGCAACTCTCTCTGGCCTGTCATCATTACCCCAGTCCTGGGCAAAGACTAATAGTGAAATCTCTGGATGATGGTTCTATTTGCGGTGCCTTGGCTCCTGTCTCTCCATAGGCGCTGGCTTATATGAAGGAATCTCATTAAAAGTATCTTCCATGAGGAAAGTTTCTTCTTACTTGGTCAGTGGAATGAGACACTGGTACCCAGACCCATGAGTGCCAGGCTGGTCTGTGTCTGTGGTGATGGACAAATGTAACCACATACTTTTAGAAGTGCTTTTCAGGAGTCTGAAGAATAAAGAAAGCTGGGAAGCTGCCAACCAAAATCTAACCCAACTGTCCTTGCCAGCCTGGAGTCACTTTTTATCAAACGAGGTTCATGGTTATTGGAACAACCAAGTTGATTTAAAGTGTGGGGGGTGGGGGGAAGAGAGTAAACTAAAGTTGTCACACTTTCTGTTTAACTACTGTTTGGGGCTTTTGTGGGTTGTGTCTGTTGATGACAGATCAAGTATCTTTGGGGTCTGATTATTTTTGCTTAGGATTACATAAATTTGGTTTTTTTCTGCTGTTTGAGTCCCACTGTGTTCAGGCAAAGTGATTTTCTCATAGTTCCTGCTCGCCTTCTAGTGAAAACATTGGTCCCATCTTGGTATTCCTACACAAGTGCCTCTCCAGCCGTATCTGATGTGTCCTTGCTGCCTTTGTTCTGTGCTCTTGTGGTATTTTTTGCTGCTTATCTCTTACCCACATGCTGCTCCAAGCAATAATTGTCAAACCCTCCAGAAGCACCCAGAGACACTCAGCACAGCTCTGCTCCTACCCCAGCCTTGCATATGGTCTGTGTTTTTGGTGTTGACTTCTCTAGTTTTGGTTATCTGTCCCATAAAGTAGCTTCAATACTGTTTTTATACTGCCCCTGAATAGGGAATTGTTGTTGCACCCATCAACGTAACAGCCATTGCTGGTGACCACTTCACCAAAGGGGCTCTGGGGAAGTCGAGCAGAAAGAGAGGGCCAGACTATGGTGAAATTAAGGAACATAATTCATGGTGTGTAGGGCATTTAGTTATCATCACTGTAGTCTTGTTTTAAAGTTTGCATGCAGCTTTTTAGATCGTTGCTTAAACTTGCACATGGGCATAGGCAATCTCCATGTAACCTACCTTCATACTTACCTCGGACATCTACAATTTCCTCCAGTTGATGTGGCTTTGGTACAAGGTCTGAGGGCTCCCAATAGGCTCCTGTGTAATCTAGGTTGGCCTAAATTCCACTGCAGTTAATGGTAATCTTATCATGGACTTCTATGAGCACAGGGCTCACCCCTTCAAAGAAAAAGGCAGTAAAGAGACAGAGTGGTGGTGCAGTAAAAAACATCTGAAGGTGTTAGTCACAGCAAAAATGTCAAGTGATATTTTTAGTTTGAAAAAGAAGAAAGGGGGAAGCATGCACTGTTGTAATTGTTAGGAAAGCTGTTGGTTGCACTGTGAGGAAATTTTCTCACTTTTATGGTAATATCACATAATTGCTCTCAGAAAATGGTGTACCTTGCTATTCTGGACAGATCTGGAGATGCTGGGATATGTTCTTGTTTGGTATAAATTGGTGTAGATTTGTGCAGGAGCTATACACTTAGTGGCAGATAAAAATCTGTCCCTTTCTGTCTTTTAGGGGAAAATTTCAACAACTATATTTGAAAAAATTCATGTTTTCTGTATTGTTTAGCCCCAGGTTTAATACTACCCTTAAACCAGTATGAAAGTTTCCAAATTTCTACTCTGACAGAAGACATTTGGCTTATATACTGCACTAGAGAATGCAGTTGTCACCACGATGTGGTGAAGTTGTTCAGTACGGTGTGTTTCTGTAACAGCATGATGGAGCTTATTTCCCAAACAGCTTCAGAAAACATAATGTTTCCCCTCTGTCTTACTATTATGACTTTCATGTTAGTACATCAGAGCTGGAAATCTGGTAATAGATGGATGCAGCATTAGCATCAGGAGCTCTGGTAGGTGTGAGAACCATCACACTTCATGGAGCTGTGAACTCCTCAGTATCTGTTTTGCACCTTGCTGTTATCGTAAAGAGGAGGAGAGCAGCCGTTTGCAAAGCTGAGCTCTCTGTGTCCTGCCCAAGTCCTTTATAGATGAGCCAATTTCCTTCCCAAATGTTTGATCGCAGTGGTGTTGCTGATGTTCCAAAGACAGCCTGGCAAATGGCTGCTTTTTGCTGGCAGAAAGGACCAGCCTTTGGAAATTCAACTTTGAGCTCACTTATTCTTGGGAAAATGAGAGCTAGATTTCAATTGCCAAAAAGATTCAGACCTTTAATCTTGGTCGCTTGTCCCTTATTTTTCCTTCTGAAATCCAGAAAGGTTATTTAGAAAGCAAAGGACTTTAGTGAAAGGGGAAATAAGCTATAGTTAGGAAAATATTTTCTAACCAGATAACGACAGTCCAGAAAGGGCTTCTGAGCTCAGTTGGGCTCAGTTAAACAAGAGCTGTGTTTTTTTTTTTCCTTGATAATCAATATGCTCTTTCTTGTTTTACATATTTAATTAAATCATGATGGAGAATATTAAATGCATGATATTTCAGAAATTTATCCTGGTTTTGCTGACAGTCCTGGAGCCTCTTTTGTCTTTCAATAAGTTTGCCTCTGACTCAATGTTTCTGATTACTTGGAAGATTAATTGCTGTATTCAACTTTACCCAAGCATGCAAATATTTCTGGGAAGCTGACTGTAAACTGGGCCATAAGCAACCTAAGTCTCATAGATTATGTCCCAGGGCCAGCTGCTAGGATATTAGAATATGTTATGGTTTGTTGAGAGATAACACAATCTCTTTCCTGGATGTGCAAAAAATTGCTGGTGATACAGCCCTGGGGAGACAGGGCCAGAGGTAGAAGAAACTCTAGATGGGAGATAAAATGGTAATTATGGAAACTTCTGCTTGCCTGATGCCTAAGCTCTCCCTGGGCACATGGAGCTCTCTTCTGCCACATACGTTTCTGCCCAGATGTTCCGTGGTCTCCGTGTGGTGAGACAGCTGGGTGCCTGGCACACATGTGGCCCCCGGCCCCGCTTGTGTGTGGCCCTGCCTGCACTGTGCTGCAGCTCCACAGGCAGCACTTGGGTGGCTGCTGCCTCTAAAACACAGCTGGAGGGGGAAGGGGCAGTGCCCCCTTTATGAGACAGCTTAATGTTCACAGCATTTGCCCCAATTTCTCATCTAATCTGTTTTCGAAGGGGAAAGCTACTGGGACCCACTTCTGATCCAGGAAGGGTTCTGTTTCAGGATTGTTTGGAAAGGGAACAGAAACCCTTCTCCCTGCGTACCTTAGCCATGAGGGCTGAGGGCAGATAGCGTGGCTGGGTCTCGCTCCATTTCCCTGGCTTAGTGGATGTTGTGTCATGCAAGGCACAGTGGTTTAATTAGGAAGGAAGCACATAGGAATCTCTTCTCCCTGTTCAAACAGGCTCCAACCTGGGCACATGGGATAGGAGTGGGAGGACTGAAATTTGACCTCGCATTTCTGTGTAGTCTTCAACCACCTCTAAAAGTTATGCATCAGAAAAGGTACAGTTGGCTACACATTATCAGAAAAGATGAAGTCAAGGGCAACTTTTGGAGGAAAGGGAGTAGTTTGGTGTCTTCAAGGTGTGCTTTATTGACACTGAATTAAATGGCACATGGAAAATGCCCACCTGCCCTCTGGCCTTTATTGTTATGGAGAGTGCCAGCATCAGCCAGAGCTGCTGGCATGTGGCAGCTACAAACTGGAGTACTGGATGCTGTTCAGTGGTTCCAGAGGCATGGTGCTTAACAATGGTCCTGAAATCCACTTTGAGACCATGTACCAGTTTTTTAATATTAAAAAAAAAAAAAAGCCTCCTTTTTCCTCACTGATTGGTGTGTCACTGGCAACTTTTTAATTTCACCCAGGTCTAAGACTGACTTTTTACCTCAGAGAAAGCAAGAGAAGCTCTGCCTTGAGCAGGTGGTGGTGCTTCTGAATTAGGGCTTTTTGCAAATGATTGTCCTGGATCTCCCATGTCAGGGCTTCCCTTGCCAAGCCCACCTTGAGTTGTGGATGTCACTTGCTGTTCCTGCACTGTTGCCTGGCCCCATGCAGCAGGTACACCAAACAACCATGACCTCTTCCTCTGGCAAACCATGGTAAAAATATTGCAAGGAACCAAATGTGGTTTGTTGAGTTTTCTTTTTTTTTGGTTTTAGGTTGGTTGGTTGGGGTTTTTTTTCCACTTTCCTCTGAAGACTTTCTCTAAATACCTTTAAGTTACACAGAAATGATAAATCACAGTGCATCTCTGCAGCCTGTGATGTCTTTGACGTGATGGATTTAGCTAGCCTGACAGAGATGCTTGGTAGGGTTGAGGAAAAGAATATACTAAGAAATGTCATGGGGGAGTGGAAGAAGTTGCTATCCCATTTGCTGCTTCTCTACTGGAGATTGCAGACTGATAAAGATGGAGATGGGATGGCTGCATGCATCTCAACTGTTTCTGGGTGAGAAGCCATGGTTTGGGCAGTCTTTGCCAGCAGATTGTGCCCAGAGAGTTTCTCAGTGGT
This sequence comes from Empidonax traillii, assembly GCF_003031625.1. NCBI lineage: Eukaryota > Metazoa > Chordata > Aves > Passeriformes > Tyrannidae > Empidonax > Empidonax traillii. The sequence continues at coordinate 608,878 of NW_020955405.1, read as the reverse complement.
GATACAACTGCATCAGGCCAGTAGCTTCTCCCCACTGAAAGGGATGTACACCCTCTTCCCTCCCACCCCACAGCTGTGGTCCTGCCTCCTCCTTGCACTGGGAGTAGCACCTGTTGGTTCAGTTGACGTGAAGAACAGAAAAAATATTAGTTTTTAAGGGGCTGAGTCATGGAGTTTTTGTGGTTTGTTTGGTGGGTTTGTTTTGGTTTTTTTGTTTGTTTGTTTGTTTTGTGGGAGTTTTTTGGGTGGTTTTTCCCCCCCTCTATAAATTTAGTGCCCTGAGCTGTCTTTAGGAGGCTGGTAAGCTGGGGAGCCCACGCAAAGAGATGGTAGGATTGGCGAGGAGGGGGTTGATCCCTTTAGTCAACAGTTAGACCAAGCTCAGCTGCGGTGGCAACCACAGCCTAATTAACCAGCAAGGGCTGTGACATGCTCAGCATTTTCCCCTTCTCTGAATGCCACAGAGCTTAGAGTAAGCAGGACATTTGCAGTGCCAGGAGGAAATCTACTTCTATGCACAAATGAAAACTTTCTCATTATCTCTGCTTTTTAGGTAACTTCTTTTATAATTTCTTACTGTATATTTTTCCATTTCTTCCCTTTATTTCTTAGCCACAGAGAGGAAGAAAAAAACTTTTTTAAAAACCAAAAAATCCTAACAGGCAAAATTTTGATACTTATTGACTAATACAACTAAATTAATAGAGTATTTTTTTGTTTGGTTAGGAAAACAGAACTTTCAAATAGTAAAAGAGCTGGCAAAGATGGCCATTTCAGATGACTATTTTCGCCAGTAAATGAATAAATTCATGTCAGTAATTCTGAGCCACTTCAGATCCCACAGACCAGAAAAGTAGAAAGCCATTCCTTGAATTTTAAGATGTTTGTGGAAATAATTCCCTTTGTTGTACAAGAGAATTAGGGGATCTGCTCAGACATTCCTGGTGGTTTCACTGAAGGAGATGAGGGGGCTGGACTTGCCTTTGCGTACGCAAAGGGCAATAAAACAAGCAGCCAAATGGTCAGAGAAGTCCCCGTAAACATATCAAAGTTTAATGTTCAGTTTGTGTAGCGGGCCTTGAATGTCTATAGAAGACGGATTTAAGCTGGGCTGCCAGACTTGGAAGCAACACAGGCACAAATGCGTACTTGGTTTTCCAGCTCTGCTGAGAGGACAGTAACAGAGGAAGGAAGGGGGACCAGAAAATGGGAAACATTTTAAACCACTGGTTTGTGAGTGTTTGGTATGTGAATGCGTATCAACATGTATAGAAAAGGAAAGATGTGCAGATATGCTTTTGGTTTGTTTCCTTTTTTTTTTTTTTCCCCCCTTTTTTCTTTTCTCTTTTATTTTTTTTTTCTCCTGCAACCCTGTCACTTAACATAGAAAACACCAGGGCCTCAAACAAGCAACAGCTTCTGCCATTGATGCCTATAATAGGACTGTGCTGGTAATAAATTACAGCAATGAGCTTGTTAGCAGAGTCCAGGCCTTAAACACTTGCTTAGTTACCGTAGCTATAGCTCCAGATCATCAAAGTGCTCGAGGCGACCCAATGCCTGCAACAGGAGAGCTCCTGTAACTCAGGCTCTGCCAAGGGAAGAAGGGGCAAGATTCCCATCTCTCTGCCTTACAGGGACTTTAGTAAAAAGACTCAGCAGCACTCACTACAGCCCTACTCTGCTGCAAAGTAGTGACAGCATTTTTACCTTCTTTTTTTCTTTTACTGCATTATTTGACCTCCTGTTAAGGTGTGAACTGACTAGTTCCATACAGAAAAACCTTCCTGAGCCTATTCTGCAGGCAGAAAACTTATCTTCAATCTTCCATGAAAAGACTTACATAAAACAGAAGATGGGAGCTTGTTTCACTCAATACTAATCAAAGTAATGTAATATGTATTTGCTTTTCTCAGTTACAGGCCTGAAATGGGAGGTTCTAGCAAAAAACACTTATTTTTTTCTTTCTTTTTTTTCCACCTCTCTGACAATCTTACCATTTTAATGCTGCCTGCTATATATGTATGAAGGAAGGGAAAAGAGAGTGCTTCAATAACTTGAAGCACTGTGACCCAGGTTTAGGGCAACAAGAGCTGAGGAAATACAGCATCAGGTCCACAGTTGTAGGCTGATGGAGACAGGCCAGGAGGAGGTGGAGGAGGCCGAAGCAGCAGTACCTCACAGCTGCATCTGCTGGCTCAGTGCAGCTGAAGGCCTCCTTTACTGGTGATGTGTCAGTGTGTGTGTGCTTGGTGGTTAGGTTTGATGGCCTCATGGACTGGCTCCAAAATTTCAGCCACGTCTAGTGCACTTCTGATCTGTGGCAGAGCCAGAAAAACTGCCCAAGGGGGGAAAAAACAGGGTCCAGGTGGAGTCCCTGCAGCTGCACAGCACGGCCGCGGCCTCAAGACTGCTGCTTTGGCTCAGTCAGACTGAGGTTTCTCTCAGAGGGGTGCCAGGGGCTTTTCCATCCTCCTTAGCCCATGGTCTTTGCAGCACAAAGCACAGTGAGGGAGTTGCCCACCATGGAGGTGGGAAAAGGAGGAAAAAAGTTTGTACAGCTCCTACCAGGAGTAAGGGAGAGCATGGAGTGCTTACGACATTGGGAAGTTTGGTGGCAGGGAATGGGGCAGGTGGTGCAGGGATATCCCTGGAGGAGACACAGAGCAACTGTGAGATGGAGGGACCTTGAGAAGTTATGGGGTGGGATGGAAAGGCCAGAAAGGCAGCAACTTGTTGTACAGCTACGTTTGGGGTGACGTATGAAGTGTGTTGCCTTTGAATAGGTAAATCACTGAACTTGGCTGTGTTTAGATGTCTGACCATCTGTGTGCTTAATTACCATCCTTTTCTCTTGTAGGATCTAGTCCAAGCTGCAGTAAAGTCAGCAGAACCTTGCTCACTTAATGGATTGTGCCATTTAGGGCCAAGATATTTTTTTTTTCACAAATATTTTATGATTTGGGTGGTGAGCAGGAAGACAGTTGGCCAGTCCTGTTTCCTTCCCTTGCAATTAATTTTGGGCAGTGAAAATTTTGTTCTTTTTAGAAATTATCTTTTTTTAAACCAGAGTGTTTGTTTTTGCAAAATTATGTATACTTTTTTAGAAAACTTTTAATGATTGAATGAAAAGAAACAATGCAGAATTTTTTTTGTGGTTCTGCATTTCTAATTTATTATTTTTTCCTGCCTCCCTTTTAAGAAGCTAAAAGGAAAGGAATGAAAGGAGTAATTATAAACTTTTTCAGTAAGAGACTTTTGAAACTGAGCATCTTGAAAACCCCAAAAGAAAAAAAAAATCAGTTTATTCAGAGTGAGACCAACTTTTTGCCTCTGACCTTGAGTATATTTAACTTAAATAGAGCTCATAGGAATTCTAGGCAGTCACCTGGAAGGAGAAATAATCACAGAATGGTTTGGGTTCGAAAGGTCACCTTGTCCAATCCCCTGCAATAAACAGGGACTTCAACTAGATCAGGTTACTCAAAGCCCTGTTCAGCCTGGTCTAGAATATTTACAGAGATGGAGCATCTGCCACCTCTCTGGGCAACCTGTTTCAGTACCTTCACTGTAAAAGGATTCTTCCTTATGTTTAGTCTGAGTCTACCCTCTTTCAGTTTAAAACCATTAACTGTTGTCCAGTCACAGCAGGCCCTGCTAAGCAGTCTCTTCCTCTCTTTCTTACAAGCCCCCTTTAGGTCCTAGAAGTAGGTTACCCCACAGCCTTCTCTTCTCCAGGCTGAAGAACCCCAGCTCTCTCATCTTTTCCTCATAAGGAGAGGTGTTCCATACCTCTGATCATCTTCATGGTCCTCTTCCAGAGTCACTCCAATAGTTCCATGTCCTTACTGTGCTAAGCACCCCAGAACTGGATGCAGCATACCAGGTGGGGTCTCACCAGGACGGAGTAAAGGGACAGAATCACCTCCCTCGACCTGCTGCCTGCACTGCTTTTGGTGCAGCCCAGGACATGATTGGCTTTCTGGGCTGCCAGTGCACACTGTCAGCTCGTGTCCAGCCTCTGATCCATCAGCACCCCCAAGTCCCTCTCGGCAGATCTCTTCATCCCCCAGCCTGCATTGGTATTGGGGGTTGCCCCAACCCAGATACAGCACTTTGCATTTGGTGTTATTAAACCTCATGAGATTCTCATGGGTCCACTTCTCTAGCTTGTACTGGTCCCTCTGGATGGCATCCCATCCCTCAGGCATGTCAACAGCTCACTAGGGAACTTCAGGTTTTTCAGTTTTCCAATTAATTTGTAATCTGTGGGACAAAAAATGTGCACAATTTGTTAGCATCCATCTTTCAAATTCAGCAGATCACTGTCAATAGGACAGCTCAGAACTGGAATATTACTGAACTGGAAATGTGGTTCAGAATTAAGATGCAGTGTTTCAGAGAGGGGGGCTGATGTGTCAGTGGACACATTGAAAGATGCTAAAGAAGGCTACAGGTAGATATCAAGGTCTTATTCACTCTGAAAGTCGCTAGCCTGTCTTGTATATTCAAGCTTCCGGTTTTCTGTTTAAACCAATATTTATACAGAATGAAAATATTCACACTGTAAAATTTTTAATATATAAACCCCAGTATCCCCCTAATTATTCAGTCAGCTGTTTGGATGTGTGCACTGACAGGGACAGTATGAAGGAACAGTGGCTCAAGTGTTTTTTGGTGTGAAGGGTGTTTTTAACTGTGTTAGCAACTGTTCAGTAGGCAGCAAGTCCTCAATAATAAATTTTTTTTTAATCCTGATTTTGTTTTATTTTTTCCCCCTTTCCTTATTTCTACAACTTGCCCATCAGCTTCATGCCAGTCCTGATCAGACTCATCTGAGGGATCAGAGGCAGTGAAAACTGTCCAGTTTCTGGGTGGGTTTTTTTTCTACTGCATGGCTTTGTTTATAAGATTTTTTTTTAACTATAAAGAGCCTTTCATTGCACAGAATCCCTGGCACCTTTAGTGGATTTACTGAGAAGCACCAAACAGGTTTTTAACATGTTGCAAAAATGCAGCCACCTCTGAGGAAGAAGGTGTTATTTTTGCCATTTGGGACAAAATGTAAGACAAAAATATCTGCCTGTACTCAAAGCATGGAGCACACTGGGAGGTGAATTTCTAGGATGTTGCTCTATGGAGTTAGAGAGGATGTAGAAAGGCTCTATGTGTTTAGGTACTAGCTGGGTCTTATCGGAGGGATGGCATCTCCCTGATCCCTTTTCCCATGTCACAAAGTCAAACAAAGGTTAGCGAAACAGTATGCAGTCTGGGTCAGAAAGTAATTTTCTCCCTTGGTGGCTTCCTCTAAAATACTTTTGTGATTGAAAAACATTGATCCTTTTGATGAGGTGTTTCAGAAGGGCTGAACATACAACTGCGGGCCCATACCAGCAAAGCACAATGACATTTCAGTGTGTAGAAGGCTCTGCTCTTGCTGAGGTAAGGAGGGACCCCACAGCTGTGTTACTCCAAGGTTTCTCATAGTAATTTTCCATGAAGCTATGGAAAAATATTTATCCTTCCTTCTATAAACATGTCTGTAAGAGATTTAAGGGAAGGCGTGCGTGCAGATACACAGAGAGAAAGTCCCCTTACATAGCCATAATTAACAAAATGTCTGTTTTAATATTCTGGGAGGTTTCAAGAAAACCTGTGTTTTCTGTCACCCACTCCACTTTTGTGTGTAATTAGACACAATATATGTAGTATGTCTCAGGTTCTTGTCGCCTCTGTGTCAATCCATGTGCTGGGAGGACCATTCTCTGGGATAGTGTAGATTAAGGAAACTGTGCTTACTTCACATTCTTCAGTAAGTCTGGGACATGAAAATAATCGCTTATGTCGATGAGCCACCTCTCTCTCTATTCTCTCCCTGCTTATGCATATCTGGATCTCTGGTCTCCCCTCCCAGGACAGGTCTTCACGCAGTTCCCACCTCTGTGAAATCGGTGATATTACATTGCAGCAAGGCCCTTTGTAATAGCAAGGCTGGTGCTTTTATCTGCAGTTATGTCTCCCCAGCATTTTGCCAATATGCACAGTAAGGTAAAAGGGAGAGCCAAGCACATGCACACTCTCAAATGGAAAGTTGTGTTTATGTGGTTGTGGTTATGGTCGGACGGTAACCAGCTTTGCATTCCTGGGCATACACAAGAGATGTGTCTGAATTTTCTGAGTCTGCCAGTTCACTTAACATTATTTCAACAAAAGATCTTTGATTAGATCACAGAATGCAAGATAAGTCTTTTGACCAGGCACTGTTTCTCTTATTGATTCACAGATCTAGGACCTACAAGGACAGGCACAGATGCAGATGACTTTTCTGTGGGAGGAAGAATCTGAATAATCTTTAGTTTAAAAAGAGTTTAAATGGAGATGATCTGGCCATTACGGGATCAAATCTTTCTTCAAGCCCAGTCAAGTAGGCTATTTTTCTCTGCAATGGGCAGCTTTCCCTAAAAAAACCCACAAAAGAAAACAAAAACCAAATGAGGAAAAAAAACAAACAAGAAAAAAAACCAAAACAAACAACACCCCCCCAACAACAACAAAAAAATCAACCAAAAAACTACTACCCCTCAAAACACCAACCAAACCTGTCCTTTAGAGCCAGTCACACCTGTAAGAGTTTTGTGGAGAATCATGCCACTTTGAAATTTGTTCCTGGTTTGCAGTTTAAATGAAAACTACAGGTTCTGAGAGTTTCTCACTTGCCATCATTTTTCCTAAGTTTTAATTTCCAAATTTTTTGTCTGTTATATGCTCAAAACAGTGTCAAGTTGTTCAGTGCCAAACACATGCCATATTTTGACTTAGAACAGGAATGGTATTTCAATCAATAGATGAACTGAAGTCACAGCAGGATTCCTACCAAACACATACACACGTGGTGTAATTCAGCTATTCTGTGCTCCTTCTGTAGGCAACAGTATAGGAATAAGAAACAAGAAAGGCCATGTAGTGGGATTTTAAATGACATTTCTTAATTTTCCTCAATTAAATTTTAAACACTTGTTCCAATGAGGCTTTCCCCAGCATTAATCGAATTTTAAGAAGAAAATGTGCTTTTGTCAAATCAGACCTTTGGAAAGCTATCCTGATCATGTTTTACTACTCAGCTGGGTTTTTTCCCCTTTTGTGCTTCTGGAAAATGCTGGTTGCAGGGCCTTTTTCTTTTTTTTTTTTTTTTTTAACTGAAACATCAAATATACTAGTGAAGACCTGTAGCTGTTATAGACCCACCGTCAAGGAGGAGGCCACTAGCGATGCTTGTCCTGATACCATATTTAATTTCTGCTTGGAACTTTTAGCACTAGTATCATAAATGGGGATATAAGGGGCTGTAGGCACATCTTGCTGTCAGTTGCTGTATTATGCAGGCCAAAGGGACTTGGCTGTTTCTGTAAGGAAGAATTATGCCTTCAACTTTATAGAGACATTGGCCTTGGTAAGGAAGCTCAGGTGATGGAGTACTATCCCACTCCTAGCTAAGCTGCTCTATTTTTTTCTAGTTCAGAACTTGTTGCCCTCTTTTGATCTGAATTTATTTTTGTTTCAGCTTCCAGGCACTGTATTTTTCTTCCAAATTACAGATCTATCTATATGACCTCCATGCCTACTGATGCCCAACCTGAACCTCCCTTGGTGCAGCTTAAGGCTGTCCTCTCATCCTGTTGCTGGTTGCCTGGGAGAGGAGGCTGACTCCCACCTTGCTACAGCCTCCTTTCAGGTAGTTGAAGAGGGTGATAAGGTCTCCCGTGAACCTTCTTTTCTCCAGGCTAAACAGTCTCAGCTCCCTCAGCCACTCCTCATAGGACTTACCCTGTAGACCCGTGATCCGTCAGTCTGTGTTACTGCTTGTCATATTTTTATCACTTTCAAGTGTTAGCTGCAATTATTTTATACATATTTATTTCTTTGGGTTATTAATATGGGTGTTGGAGCTACTGACCACAACATGGACAGCTGCAGGATTTCACTAGAAACACACCCTCTGGCCAAAGGCCACCATGCTGCTGGTCTGCACTGCCCATTGTGAGCCTTCAGTGGACTATGAAGAACTCCTGGTTTTAGTGGGTCTCTGTAAAGCACCTTGTGAAATCATGGATCTAGATCAGAACTTCTGTAAGACGGAGATCCCATTGCCACTTTCACATTTTACGCATCATGTCCAAAATCTTGCAGTGTAATTATTATATCCACAACAACTATATTCTGCCTGCCATAGAAATTCACGTTCCTGCCTGAGTATGGCCTGAGTATGTTTGTAGATACCGGTCTCTAGGGTCATCATTCCCCCTTGCTTGTACCTGATACTTCTGGCTTAATAACACTTGGCAGAGATGAATTTGACCTTAGCTTGCTCATGGCTGACCACTGTTGATTCCAAGTTATGACATGTAACGAAGCTGGGGATCTTATTGCCACAAGGAATCAACATGCCTCCAGGACTTAGCAGGATCCAAGAAAGAAAGAGAAGCTCATCTGTATGCAAGCAGATGAATAAGAACATTCATAATTATGTGAAGAAGGTACTGGCATGTCATACACAATACCTGCTTCTTTTTCTAGATTGCCATCACTCATCTTTTATCCCTTCCTGCTTTACTCTTCCCTTTTTCCTTCTTCCTCTAGCGCAACACAGTGCTTCAGTCTCCCTAGATTTTAATTTGTTCAACAAGTATATGATGTCAAACAATATTCTAGCTAGTTCTCATTGTAATAAAAAGAACTAGTAATTTCCTGTGGCCAATATATAAAATTAATTCAGAGTTTTCAGGAAAGCAATCAAACTGCATGTTTGGTTAGCAGCAGAAGGTGAATGATTTTAGAACAGTTGTAACCATTCCTCTCTTCTTAGGGATTTACACCCATGTAACTGGGGAATGTGTTGAGCCCTGTGCCCTGCTGTCTGCTCCTTCTAGTAGCCCTTCACTTTTATATTGGCTAAGCCTTATTTAAATATTGTCCCTGTCAAATTGGAAAGAAACAGAAAGGAGAATTTTGAGAATGAGATAAAATATGACGTAACGATGCTAAAATAAACATGGTACAGGAAAGGCAGGAAAGTCGAGCTCAGTGAAAGCTGTAGAACAAGCTGAAAATCTTTGTGTGGAAAGTTTGTTCCAAGAGAAAATGCTGATTCATCCATCCTTTTGTGAAAAAGTGTTAATTTCAAATAAACCTTATTTAGAAGGACTGATTGAAAACCACTTCCCATAACATTACAGTCTACTTTTGAAGGTTTGAAATTACTGTCGTTTTGTCTTTGATATTATTCAGGCTGTTTTAAAATTTTGATTACCTGGGAATTTCAATTAGCTTTTGCTTTTTTTTTTTTCCCCCTCCCAAATGGATTTGTTAATTAGCAACGTTTGATTTCTTTATTTTTCTTTTCCTTTTTTTTTTTTTTTTTTTTTTTTTTTTTTTTTTTTTTTTTTTTTTTTTTTTTTTTTTTTTTTTTTTTTTTTTTTTTTTTTTTTTTTTTTTTTTTTTTTTTTTTTTTTTTTTTTTTTTTTTTTTTTTTTTTTTTTTTTTTTTTTTTTTTTTTTTAATGCTGGTTTATCCTGTGAAGGAATACACCTTCACAGGGAAGGAAAGGGTTGTTGAGAAAAGTAATCTGAAGAGAAAAGTCTACAAAAATAATAGAGAAAATCTTTTACAGTGGTACCTACAGCAGTACCTGATCCTGAATGAGGAGTCTGAGTGGCAGGATCTCCAGGGCACGCAGTAGTGGATGTTCATAAACAGACTCTTGGGAGGTATTTTAGTGAGACCTCCATCCTGCGTGGTGGCCAGCAAAATCTGTCATTGAGTTTCAGCAGCAAGAACCCAAGCTTCTCTTTCCCTGTGACTGTATTGATCTCAAGTTTCCATTTGAAAACTGAGAGTGAAGGATGCTCCCAACTGGCCACAGCACATTTCCATGGCATAATAGGATATTATGGATATCCTACTCACTGTCTTGTGAGTAGGATAGCAAACTCACTGTCTTGCTTGGTGTCTGGACTCTTCAAAGCTTGAAAGAGGCTGGCAGGGCCCATCTGCCTGTGTTACTGCCACTTGTACAGATTAAACTCATGGACCTATGAAGCTCACTTTGTCATTTCTGACCACTCAGGGGCGACCAGCCCAGAGCTCTTCTAGAAAGCACTGTGCTTTCTTACTGCCAGGGCAAAGTGGGTAGGGAAAAGATGGACCTTGAAGGCCAGAATAGAAAAGCGAGATGAAAAACAGTATGTTTTTATAGGCTGGCTTCTAGTCAGATGAAAAACAGCTACTTTTCATTTAAAATACAGGTATGAACAACTAAAGAGGACCCAGGTGGGTGGCAGGGGTAACACTGTGTGGGATTTTGCTTGGGGAAACTGAGCCAGAGAGAAACAGTAATTGTCAGCCAAACATAATTACTGAAGTCTGTTTAAATGGCCCTAAAGGAAGGAAAAAAAAAAAAAAAAACAAAGAAAAGATTCAAGTGCTAAGTACTCGCTCTCTGAGACTTGAAGCTTGGCAAAGTAACTATCTCTCAAGTCTTTGTTTGAAAAAAGTAGGACTTTGAAATTAATTTTTTTTTTAACAGAAACATTATTGCATCAATGAGAGAACAGACTCTGTCATCAATTTTTCCACTTAATGGAAATAATTTTGGCTAACTGCCTAGGGTAAGGAAAGACTGAGAATTGATATGCTGCTGTATTGCTTCCATGGCACATACAGCATACAGAGCTCTAAGTGTCCAGGTGACAATATTCAAGAGAGATTTTTGTCTTGACTCCTTAGTCAAAAGAACGTTGGTATGATGTTTTGCAGCTGTGATTTGTATCTTCTGAGTCAGGAGGGAAATTTTAGCTGTAGTAACCTTCTGTAACTACTGTTCTGGAAGAAGAAACACACACAGGAGGGGTTAGATGGAGAAATGGGGACAGCTTAGCTTGTGGGGAGGATTGTGACGCTGCACCTTTGCCAGTAATGGTTTGCTGTCATGTGTTGGTCTGTGAACTGTGGCAGATCAGCTGTTGTTTCACAAACAGCAGAGCTGTCCTGGCAGGAAGGGTGAAAATCTCTGGTGTGGGTGTGGGAGGGGAAACCTGGGGAACTACTGCAGAAGTTGCCGGGTAAGCCCTTTCCCTTCATGAATCAGAGCGCTCGCTAAGAGACACGGATTTAGCATCTACCTGGAGACATAAACACATGCCTTTGTTGCTGTAATGCAGAGCAGCATGGAGGCTGCAGGGAAGTAACCTGTCTCTGTGCCAGCAGCTGCTGCTGACCTGTCCGCAAATTAGCATTAGAAATAAGCATGAAAAATGCACAGGGGCCCATGTTCCTGAGATCTCTGCCTGGGAGGGAAGCAAAACGTGTTTTAGAAATAAAAGCAAAAAGGATAGTCTGATAGCACAGTCTGCTGAGCCCAGCATTCCTGCTCCTCACAAGAACAATGTTCCATGATGATGCCTGTTGTATAGGAAGATGAGGGGATATGCTGGTAGGATAATTATATCTGGTTTGCTGTCACTTAGCATATGAAAAGCTTGCTAAAAATTGGGTGGGTAGTAGGAATGAGTTGTGATATTGGAAGAACCTGCTGAGCCACCTTTACAACTACAGCATTATTACAAGAGAAAGGCAAAACCCAAACACAGGGACCCACCTCCTCTGCAGTAACAAATGGCTTCAAGGTGGGTGAACAGAGTTTCTGGAGCAATCTTTTGTCTAATGCAGACTTGATCTCAGCCAGGGCTTAACCACCATCAGAAACCATATTAAAGACATGTTCTCCTGCAGGTCATGTTTAGACCAGGAAAACAGAGTTTTTAAGCTATATCAATTGGCATGTTTAGTTAGCTTTTGATAAAAGGTATGATGCTGAATTTTGCTACTTGCAAAACGCAGACGAGTAAAAATGAACCTGTTTTCCTTTTGTAGCCATGGCCTAAAGCTGCACAGAGATTATTGGTGTTTTAGTAGTGATAGAAGATTTCAGCTGTCTCCTTAACCATTTTCAGACCTGGTTTGTTTTTGTGATGTGGATGGGAAGTGCCTGTTTTAGTTGAACTTGCTAATAACCTGGTGCGAGGTGCAGCATGGGCACCTTCCACAGAGCTGGAATGAAGGCCAAGAAGGTGGCATGCAGAAGTAATCAGGCCAGCACAGCATTGCTGGCTGTGAGCGTTCAGGTTAGCGCTCATCTTGCCCGAGTCCTCTTTCACAAGCATGCATTTTAATGATGAGTTAAATGAGCTTGCTTGTTTAATTGTGCGATGCTTTTTGGCTTCAGGAGTGAATCATCCTCAGTGCGCATCCGCGGGAGCGTGGGGGAGTTCCTGGCAGGGTGCCCGGCATGCCCAGGCCGAGGGCTGCGGCTGCAGCTGTGGGCCCTGGGACCCAGCACACTGGAGGTGTTTGTTGCTTGTGTACAACTCGACGCCCTCGTACACCAGGGGCCTGTCCTGTCCCTATGCTTCCCAACTGGATGGGGCTGCACTGGCTGGGGACAGATGCTGCTACTTCAGTTTGTCTAATAAGCTTCGTTTTTGTTTTTTTTTTACTCCTCCTCTATATGTAAACACTTTTATACCTGCTAAAGTTAAGTACAATTAAAAGGAGAAGGGAAGCAGGAAAGCTGATTAGCCGGCTATCTGTTTAGCTGTGAGAAATCACAAACTCAGGTAACAGTAAGCAGCACCAATTTCATTTTTTTGCAGGTATCTAGGAGAGTCTTACCTGTTATATATATAACACAGGATGAGGGATACATGTACTGGATACATGGCTGGAAGGCTGGGGGGTAAAAAAAAAAAAAATCTGTCCCATCTGGCTTAAATATTTACATAGTTTTAGTTGAGTAGGAGAAGAATATTTGAGTTCAGTTGACCCAAACACAAATGGTGTGTTTCTTCAATTCCACGGGGTGAGGGGCTCCTTCAGCTGAACTCGTTTTCCCTCCTACCTACATTTTTTGCTAAAATAGCTCCTGCCAGTGCTGTTTGAACTCCAGCTCTCAGTGTCCTTTACTTTGCTGTCAGTTTTGGCTGCTTCTGGACTGACCCTGTTGCTGGGTAGGCAGAAGCCAGAAGTTTTGAAAAACATATGTTTTTCTTTGTGTACCTGTCTTGCTTCCAAAACTGGTGATGGTAACTCCTGCAGTACACACACCTCCATCCCAACTCCATGTTCATATTTTTATGTCTATTAGATTCTTGAGGAAGGGGACAAGACTGTCTGAAAAGATTATGAGCAAATTTGTTCTGTGCACCATTGTTTTTGAAACCTATTTTATCTGCATGTGTGATTAACAGCATAAATCACTGTAGATGTATATATTTGTAGGTTTTTGTCAGCTAAAGAACAAAATTAAATTTCCCCAGAGCTTGAGACCCCTTTGCCTTCATTGCCCTCACCCTCCCCCCCCTTGCTTTTCTTCCTTGCTTTTAGGAATGCTGACAAAGAATCCAGCATAAACTCAGCTGCTCTCTCCTTCATTTGTGCTCCTCCTTCAAATGGGATGTCTTTTGTGGTCATGGTTAGGACTTGGAAGCTGCCTGATCTTAGAAACAGGCTATGGCTTTCTACTCTTTTCCTGTTACTTCACCGTGTTCAGCCCTCTCAGTGTTAAAGTCTGTTCAGGCATGTCAGTCCACCAAAGCCTGAGGTTAAACAAATGTGGCTGGCTTTTGGTTTAATCTAAAGGTGAAGAAAAAAACAGAGCTATTAGTTGATTTTTTGATGTATTTTAAAGAAAAATATCCCTGATTTCAAGTTGTGCTATAAATGTCTTTGCCCTGATTTTACTTTTGAATGGTTGATAGAAATGAGTGCTTTTGTTAGAGGAGCTACAATGAACAGCAGGTCATACACAAGCAACAGTTTTAGAGAGCTTCCTTTGCTCCTAGGAAATAGAAATTCCCTGTCCCTACTAGAATCATATCTTGGCAACAGAGATGATTTCTTCAGGATCCCTTAGCTGCCTCAACCTTGCAGGATGAGGTTGTACAATGTCTTGGCTTCAGTGGTAGACCTGAGTGAAAACATTTCCCATCCCTCCTCTCCTCCTCCCAGCTCGTGGCTTTGTCTGTGCCAGTCAGCTGTCTGCATGGTGCTGGTGAGTGAACTGCACAGAAACACTCTGAATTAAATCATCCCCAGTCCTCAGGTCTGTGGGAGGAGGAGAGGGTGAGGACCTGAAGTGTAGAAGGGTAGCTGGCCCACCACTGCAGACACAGAGGAGATGGTTTGCAAAGTCAGCATCTGTCTGTGGCATGTGCCCCCTCTCCCCATTGCAGAGGATGAAGGGTTCCTGGTGTCCCAAGAGGTTTACCAAGGTCTGAGTAGGCAGGAAAGATCTTTCCCGTCCATCCTTCATCTTTTTTGCTGTTGGTTGCGTAGTGTTATGGTGACACTTTCTGAGGAGTCAAAAAAAGCTGAATACACTGGTATGAAGTGCTGAAGGCTGCATCAGATGATCACACACTGTTAGCCCACCCTTGTCTTCATTTACCTGGAACAAAACTGAATCCAGGGTGGAGCTGAGCGAAAAAGAATAAGCAGAGGTTCTTGTGGGGAAAAGGATAAAGAATCTGCCCAAGAACAGTGAACTAACTGCAGCAAAAATGCGTTTGGCAGATATATCCTTTCTGTTTACAAATATTATGCAAACATTCTTTTTTTTTATTTAACCAACTTTTCATCTTGCTGGCTAACCCCGTGAATGGTTAGAGGGAGCATAACTGAGTCTGGAGAGTGCTTGTACATGATTTGAATATTTGGTATTTGTTTTACCTCTGGTTGCTTGCAGTGTGCTGTAATTTTTTTTTTCTTCATTTTTTGATACCTGCCTTGGGAATTCCCAAACCACAAGAAATTTTTACATTAGCTCTATGAATGCTTTCCATGCAAATAGCTGTGCCAGTCTTTCAGCATATCTTCATTAATGGATATATGTTTGCACAAGAACCTGCAGTGTTATCCATGTTTGTGAACATTCTGGAAGATGGAACTAAATTGTTAAGAATGTTTGCAGAAAGCTCATGAAAAAAACTTTGAACACTGTGAATTTGTTAGGGTTTTCTTGAGCAAATACCTGTAAATACTTCTCCTTTCCCCTGCTGTACTATTTTCTCCAATGCGCATGTAGCTGGGAAAAGCAACACCTGTGTTTTTTTTAAAAATGAGTACTTCATCACCTGGTGCAAAAAAGAATATATTTTTATGAGCTGAATATAAAGTATTCTTTAAACTTTTGTTGTGGAATAAGGGGAACTCTGGATTATTGAGCTCAGGTACTTGTAAAGAGATGAAGAGTAAAAAGCAGGTTGAATACTACCTGTCCCACACCACCAGTCACTGGAAGTAAAACCTCTCTGTACTGGCAAAACAGGAGCATATGTGATTGTCCCAAAGCAGAGAGCTTTGGTGCTGCTCTGACAGCAAGGGCTTCTCACCTGGCTTGGTTAGTGGTGGGAGATGGCCTGCATGAGCCCTTTGGTAGCGTCATGGGGTGGAAGCTGAATGGAGACAGTTCACCTGGGATGTCTCCTCTCCTTATCAGGTACTTTCTGAAATGAGAGTGCTCCAAGTTCCCACATGCAGCCCTATTTCTTCATAAAGCCCTCCTGCAGAGATGTCTATTATGGCACCCCTTTTGTCTCCATCAAGATAGGGAAATTCCATGTAATTAGTGAAGGCTATTTGCACATTACATATGGTTGTCCCTTAAAATTTGTCTCAGCACATATGTGACACACTCTGTCTATGCTTGAGTTGTTTGTTTGTTTTGACTAACTCTCATTTACCTGACAAAAATTCTTTTTCGAGTTTGGGAGAGGGTTATACGGGTTTTTGGTTGTGTTTTTTGTTTTCTTTTTAATTTCGGGCCTTGGTATTTTAGAAATTCTTGAGTAGTCTTTGAAGGTAGTTTCATGTTGGAGCAAGTGTAATCCCTTTTTGCAAAAGAGGAGACAAGCTTTGACTTTTTTTTAAATTTTTTTTCAGAGGTATAGAGTTTTCAAAAAGTGTATGCATATCTATCACTCAGCTGCTTTTTAGCTTTTCCTTTGTGTCTTGCTGTTCAAGTCTCAGCAGAAAGGATGTTGTGTTGTCTGCCGTGTCTGTGGTTTTGCCCTGTGTTTGTAGAGAGTGTATGTATTTACTATTTTGGTGAAATATATGCCTGTCCATTATTATGTTATACAAATGGGCTTTATCTGTTCAGCCCATGTTGCTTGATTCCAAGTGCATGATTTGTCCTAAGGAAATAATTTAATTCTGGCAGTACCTCCTGGTTTTCGTTCTGACAGGCCTTATCAGATAGTATACACTTTGAAATTTACATGTCTCTTCCTTTTTGTCTCTTACTTCTACTAGCACAGGTAGAAGTAACATTGAACCTATGTATGGCCTGGTATGTATGCAAGTCTTGTAATACACTCTAAAAGTTCTGGGGTTGCTATCAATAACTCTTACGATATACTCTCTCATGGTTTATGGTCATTTTTTACTCAAATGGTTTCACTTCCTTATCTACTCAGGGCACATGACCAGATCTGCAGTTAGATTAATTGAAACAGGAATATAGAAATACATATTATGGTTGTCAGGATGATGCTTTTGGTCTTTCCAGACCAAACTCAGGATACACAAGCACAGCTACCCCTCATACATGGCCCATGTCCTAGCGTGCAGGAACTAAACCAGCATTTCACAAGACTATAGACTTTACACAGAAAGCTGCCAGCTTGTCCAAGGCAGAGAAGACACATCATGTACTACTACAAAAGGACCTATTTAACATTTGTCTGCTGTGGGTTATATCTCTTGCTCTTCTGCATCTTTGGTACTCTCATATGGCTTGTTACTATAAGAGACTACACTATGAGACTGTCAAAGCAGAAATTTTGAATTTATAGCATCAATATTTCTCAGTCACAGCATTAAAGTCATTTCTCCAACAGAAATATCTCTGAAGTGTGCTGACATGGGTACTTGAGTGTTTGGAGAAATGCTAGGGTAGCTTGGACCACTGAACGTAGGGTAATCTTTAGAAACTTAAGGAATACTGCTTTCAGAAAAGGGTTGATGACAAAATGCGGTTCATGCAGAGGAGGTAATAAATGCTGGACAGCTTTGGCTTTTTGCCTATCTCTCCATGATTAAATGTCAAATTTGGTGTCAGAAATAAGTAGCCTCCTTTGAATACAGTAAATCAGAAACTTAGGCATCTTTATAATACACAAGCAAAGAACCCAAATGCCAACAATACAAACCAAAAAGACTGTGACGTTGCTCTAAGTACACTAAAAAAAGCAGAAAGGGTCAGATCTTGTTGAACCATTGATGAGCAATACCTCCTATAGATTCCAGAAGGACCAGGGATTGGCAGCTTGAAGAAACCTTTGTAAAGTGCCAGGTGCACTCCGGAAACTTCTTCAAACTACAGGAAACTAGGGAAGTATCACATGCAAAAGGTTTCCATCACTTCCGTTGCTGGGAAGTGCTTTGTTAATACCACTGGTGCAAAATGGATGACTTGTGTGAACATCAGTTCTCGAAAGTCAAGCCATGCTTTAGCAATGAGAACAGAAATGAGGTAATTCTGAACAGAGCTGCTCAGAAAGCTACAAATAAGCCTGGTAAACATGAAAGCTATGTTCCAAGACAGTGAAGTTTGATGTGAAGCTCACATCAGAGGGAAGAAAAAGTATAAAAATAAACCAAGTTCTTTTGCAGGAACAAAGGCACAGAAGAAAGCAGGAAAATATGAACAAATAAAAAGGAAGTTCTGGGAAGAAGAAAATCCTACTCTAGTGAAAAATGCTTCAAGTACAGTGCCACCTGCATCAATTGTAGCAGACAATATCTTTATGGAAAAGTTTGTAAGCATACATAGGCAAGAAAAAAAAGAAAGCCTGTACAAGACAGTGCTCCAACTCTAAAATAATAATGTGAAACGGTTGTAAACATCAGTCTAACACCAGCACAGGGCAGCTGCATGCAGACAGGAAACTGTATGCCATGTAGTGGGTGCATTATCAGTAAAGTCATTGCACTATTAAAGGGAAGAATGTGAAAATATAATCAAGTAAAATATTAAAATATTTATAATGGGTGATCCTTATTCCACTATGTCAATATAAAACACAGGGAAGACACCAAGGGGAGCTGAACAAGATGAAAATGCAGTTAGTATTGATACTGCTAGTCAATAGATTCATTACAAATAATAACTACTAATAAGTTTATTACACTTGTAACCTGCCGGATGGGACAGACAAGTGATTTATATAATAGAGACATAAGGACCTCTAGAAATCTAGTCTGAGCAGACATATATTGTGGTATCCCTACAGCAAAACTGCTGAAAGATTATCAAAATGTTTTTGAAGGTCTGAGATTTCTTCCAGGCACTATGCACCTGGAAAAGGATTAAAGAATTCAGCTGCTGTAGTGCTTGCCCCGCAGAGTAATTGCTGTATGAGGAGGAAAAAATGTGAGATACAGAGAAACTGGGGGGAGGGGAAGCAGGGAAGGTGACGTTGCCAGTTGTAAAGTCTACCCAGGCAATCAGCATATGGTCATCATGGAAAGGCAGCTGAGTTGTGATTTTGAAAAGCTGAGCACCTTGGAGCTGAGTACAAAGTGTGTGTGACTGGGGAACCAGTGGCAAAATTTAAAAGCCGGCATTTTTGGCACTGAGTATTGAGGGTACTGGCAAGTGGATGTGGAAAACACCTACCTTAGCATATTTTGGGCATCAACAAGTAAACGGAGATGGTTGAGGATGACATTTAAGATCAAAGCAAAAATGAAGGTTATCAGTGCTGCCAAAAGACATATTAACATACAGGATCTGTTAAAATGATACTTTTGAGGACAGATACAGGACAGAGGAGTGGAAGCTGTGTCAAATCAAAACCTCAAACTTACCAACCTATTGGAAACAGGAAAGTTACTTTATGGCAGAGTGGAAGTAAGACAAAACAGTGACTGTCTCCAATAATGTGTTTAGGATGCGGTTTCCAGTTTGTGATGTCCTGATCCCAGTAGTGCCAGTTCTATGGTAGATACCCACAGAAAATTGGTATTTTACCTCCTTGATCAATTTAGCTCTTACCAGTTCTCAGATTCTTCCTGAGAGTATTAATTCCCAGCTTCTCAGCAACTGCTTGGAGATCTGGATACAAACATGTAGCATGGGATGTTTTCCAGACATCCTGCACCTGACACAATTACTTGTGCCACCCATAAACAGCGTCACAGCCATCACTTACATAAATGTGCTGGTGACCCTGCTCTTCTGTCTGGAAATTATACCAAACCTGACACCAGTGAGATACTTCCTGAGAAGTTCTTTAAAAAGGGTAGTTAGCTGCTTTTGTGTCACACCATTCTAATTACCAGAGCCAAGTCAATCATGCTGAAAAGGGATTTTGGTAATAAGTTGGGGCTTTTTGGGCCAGAAATGTGAATTTTGCTTACAGGAGTGTTGAACCATTTGCATCCTCTTAAATCTTTACATGTTTCTATTTTGATAGCTGTCTCTGCCCTTGATAGTGCTACATTCGTCTACATGGAGGTGGTCTATTGTAATGTAAACATGACTATCAGAAATGTAAGGACCCAAGGAAATTTTGACATTAGGCCTGATGGAGATGTCTCCTCTGAACTGGGCAACTCTGCACTTTGTATAAAGAGCTGCTGAACAATTCTTCATTGGGAAGTATCTGTTTCCTGCCTCAGCCTGGCACTTTCTTTGTGAGTGGGAATGAGCTTGAGAAACAGCCCTGCGTGCCTGTCTCAAACCTTGGTTTTCAGTGGTCAGTATGGTCTTGCAAATGCCACTGTCAGAACTGCTCTAAAGACCTGCAGGCTCCTCTACTCGTGAATTTAGCTGCAGATCTGGTTATCTGCCCAGCTGTAGAAAAAGAGTGAAGCCAATTGAGCAAAAAATGATCATCAGCCACAAGAAAACAGGTCACTAAAACTTCTGACAGTAACCCCACAAGTCTTTTAGGGAGAGTAGTGTTTCAAGTAAAGTGTACAGACTGATGACTGTATGACTATCCACCTTGTGTAAAAAGAGCTTGTAGCAAGTGATTGTGCAACTGAGTAAGATCATGAGATCCCTGGCCTGATAGTAAGCCAAGCCAGATATGAGCCAGTGTGTGGGCAGCAACTGGAAGGAATTGTGGAACAAGCCACTCAGTGCAGACAGATGTGTAAGAAGGGGATGAACGCTGGGGAGGAGTTAGACTTATCTCCCAGAGTTATCAAAATGAACAAAAAGTCCAAGATAATATCATCTGAAAGCAGCTGGATCAGTTTGTTGAGAGCAGAAAATATTTAAGGAAGATATAGTGAAGCAACGGATTAAAACGCCGGCGATATCATATTCTTGTCATAATAACCCTGGTTAGCCAATACCTGATGAGCAGTTGTAAAACATGATGCAATGAAGCCAAGGGAAAAAAGAAGTACACAGCATTTCTGAAAGGCCTTGGAGACCTTTTCACCTGAAGCCATATGAATTGCCTCACTGTTGTAAAGTACTGTTTGGATTTTGAGAAATTGGTTGAATTGCTAGATGTTGTTATTGTATCTGTCATGGACAGATCATAGAATCAGAATGGTTTGAGGTGGAAGGGACCTTTAAGATCATCCAGTTTCACTCCTCCATGCCATGGGCAGGGACACCTTTCACTGGACTAGGTTGCTCAAAGCCCCATCCAGCCTGGCCTTGAACACCTCCAGGGGGGGCCATCCACAGTTTCTCTGGGCAACCTGTTTCAGTGCCTTACCATGCTCACGGCGAAAAATTCTTTCCTAGTATCTAATCTAAACCTACAGCCTTTTAGTTTGAATCCATTCCCCCTTGTCCCATCACTACATGCTCTTGTGAAACGTCCCTCTCCCTCTTTCTTGTGGGCTCCCTTCAGGTGCTGGAAGGCTGCAATTAGGTCACCCCAATGCTCTCTCTTTTCCAGGCTGAACAAACCCAGTTCTTTCCTCATAGATTAGTGATGCTTTCAGGTAACGTGGTGTTCTAGACCTTGTATTTTCCACTGTTGGACTCCATTGTGCTGGCGCTGAGTTTCAACAATTTACGTGGCAAAGAGAAATTGGTAATAAGGTGTTATTTTCATTCTACAATCATTCAGGTGGTGGGACTAAAACTGCATTTTAAGGCTGCTAAATTTCTCTTAGACAAAGCTGCCGGAAGAAAATAGATGGAAAGTTTTCTTACCCAAAGAAATCACTTGGAGAAAATATAAGAACATCCTTCTATAAGTTGTGCTTGGACTTTGGTGCCTATTGCTCCAGCCTGAAACAAGTGTCCGAGAAATAATTGTGTCTTAGTGCTCTGTAGCGTTTATTTAAGCAAATATTTCCAGGCTTTGTATGGGTGGTTCCCTATGAAAATCATTATTTATTTAGGCTTTGACTCCTAAAAGTTTAGCTTTTAAGCACCAATCTAGTTTGTCATCCCTCAAGATGCAATATTTACTGGTTTCCAGACAAAGCGTAGAAGAAAAAATGTTCATAGTTTTGCTAATTTTGCTTACAGGACAAGGGATAAAACAAAAAGTGTGATCTGGACCCACTAGCAAAAGAGGGACAGACCTTTCAGAGCAGACTTCCAAGAGTTCTGGGCTTCACAGAGGTATGCATTTAGCGGGCAGTCAAAAATCATGGAATTTTTTTTCCCTCCGTCCTTCAAACTGGAATGAGTAGGATTTTTTTGTATATGTTAGTAGTCCTTTTGAGTTCAGAGACAGCCCATATATGTAGTCATTCCCACGAAAAAATACTCTGAGCTGAAATTTCATTTCATTTTGCTCCCCCTAGAACATAAGGGAAGTTTTCATCCACTTGCTCGTTAAAAGCACACACTGCTCACATAATGGCCCATCCTTGCAAGTGTCTTTCCAGGATGAAATAGGCAGCCCACAAGGCTGAGTTTGCCCCAGTGATTTGTCACTGTCCTTATGAAGCTATTTTGGCTCTTACTTTTCTTTCTTTTTCAGGTTTTTTTCCTTTTCTTTTTTTTTCTTTTTTTTTTTTCCTTCTCCTACTGTGAATAGAGATCTTATCTGGTGTTTGCAATTTATTAAAGACCATGTGCTGAAGAGTTGCTGTAAAATTACGTGAGTGTGGAAGGAAGGCACGCTCACCACAGTGACAAAGTGCAGATGAGCAGCAAGAGGTAGTTTGAGTTTAGGATGGGAAGGCAGCAAGTCCTGACAACTTTCTCATACTCTTTCCCTCTGAAGCCGTGAATAAGTTACTTCCCTGCCTTAGTTTCTCTGTAAAAACTTGAGAACAACACAATGGTGATAGTTTGCTTCTCCCATAAGGGTTTTGAGTGAATTAATTAGTTAATATCTTTTAAAGGTTTTGAAGACAAAAAGTATACTGTAGGTTTAGTCTGGGAGCAAAATCTCTTATTAATGAGAATATTATTCTGGAAGTTCAGCACAATATGCAATATAAAAAAGTGCATTTGCAGTGGTGCTGTTAGTTAATATTCATGGTGTTGTTCTCAGCTCATAAGTTTGCAGTGAATGCAAAGATGGGAAAGAGAATAAGAGATTATTGTAAAACAGAATGCATGTTATGAACTAATAAAGCAAGTCATTTTGCCACTATAAAACCATCTTCAGACAGCTGCAAGGATTTTCACGTACTGGAGCTGGAACAGGAGAAAAGGAACAGATCTTGGTAGTTTTGCTGCTACAATAATAATAATAATAATCCGTTTTCCCTTCCAGGCAAAGCCACAGGGCTAGACCTTGCTTGTTGTGGTGTTTAGTCACCTTTGCACTTTATCTTACCTGCAAATCTCAGGCTGGGAATCAAATTGCAGCCCTCCTCAGCAGGTTAAGTCACTGTGATCCACCTTCTATTGTTAAGGAGTCGTTGCTAAACCAAATGCAGGAGGAAAATTACCTGTCCTGGGGTGAAAAGCAAAGAGACAATGCTGTCCTTCTGTCTAGGGAACCTGAAGGCAATGAAGCAGGAGAACTCTGATTTTATTTTTTTTTCTTCTTTTTTAGCTTTGTGAACCAAACCTGGTCCTTTTTTTTTGTTTGTTTTTTCTTTCCTCTCTCTCTCTGTTTTCACAGGAATATTTGTGTGCCCTATGTATGGTCTGAAACCATTATGACTTCTGTGCTTTCCTTTGAGTTAATATTTAATTCCTTCTTAAACATTAACTTTGGGTAGAGTTGCTTTTGTAAAAGAGGACTGCTGAGCTAATAACGCTAATCGTTTCCTTTGAGAAGCATGGGAACAACGTGGAGCACTGTACATGTCTGAAAAGTAAACTGTCTTTTAATGGCACATGTAACTGTTTCACAACAGAAATATTTTTTTTAATGCTGTTTCTTCTGATGTTTACAAACTGTTTCTACCCAAACTGCAATCCATGAATATGCTGTGGTGAACCCACCTCTTCTACCTACACCTTGGTTGTGAAGCAAAGCAGAGAGATGGAGATCAATGTCCTCTTACTCTCACCAGTTCATGTGGTATTAAGTCAAGTGCAAGTCAAATATAAATATATATGTAGCTATAGCTACCAGATGAATGGCAAGAAAGATGTATACTGGTGCGGCAAAAATTATGATGTAACTGCTCTTTGCTTTTGTCGAGGAAGGGGTGTGTACACTGCAGTCATGTGTCCTTACTGGATGCTGAAAAGGAATGCTGAAGCTACACCAGGGCCTCCCCTGGAAAGTTCTTAAACCCATGTATTCTGGGTTATTTTTCCTCTAGCAAATGATGAAGAACCCCTTTAGTGCTGCAATCCCAGACACCTCCTGGCTACCCGTGAATGTTTCTCCCTGCACCATCAGCATGGAGAGTGTTTTCCTGTGAGGAAGAATGGGATCACTGCCTGGGTTGATGAGGAGCTGAAAGAGGGAGAGGAGGTTCTCTCCTGGAGGAGGCACTGAGGAGGTGGAGGTGAGGCAGGAAGGGGGTTATTCTGGCTGGTGAGTAGCAGAAATAAAAGGAGTTCTTTCTGGGCATGCATGGCTGGCATAGGTCTGCTCCTCTTGCTGAAGCTGTTCTGGGTACAGTTAGCACAGGCTTTCAGCCCTCCACTGATGCAATTATCTTCTCTTAGATACCTTTTCTGCAGGGCAGGAATTGTCCTAATTATTTTGTGGTTCTGGCAAAATCAATTTTTGTTATTATTCTCCCCACATTTGCATAGTAAACCATGCTGACCAGTCAGCAGCTCTGCAGAAGCATCCCAGAAATGCTGCCCCTCCAGTTCTGCCAGCCTGGGTGACTACCCAGTTTATCTCCTTGGATGTGCTGGCCCTGCTGAACTCCACTGTGCTCTTCTTCATCCTTCAATAGTCTTAGGAATGGAAAAGATGTTGGAGGAAAGGACTTGTTCTGGAGTTTGGTGCACACTGTTTGGCAAGACAAGTGTGAACAGAAAGGCAGGTTATTATGTATTTTCAAAACAGGAGAAGGAAAGGTTGAAACTTCCTTCTCCAAAAATGCCCTGTAGCTCAGACACTGCTTTGCTCTCTCCTCCTCCTTTTACCTTGTGGAAACTATACTAGTCCAAGATCCTTTATTCCTCACCCTTTGCTTACAGGAAAAGAGACACATGCAGAACTGGGAAGGACCTCTTGGGTTAATGACTCTAGACACTCCTGTCTCAGCAGGCAGGTTGCATTTGAGTGAGCCCTTTCTTAAATTCATGAGGTTTCTTCTAAAAGCAAAGCATGTTTTGGGTATTTTGAGCCACCAGGGCACTGGCCTAGTGACTAGTACCTTTCTTATAATTCTTGGCATCACCATCCACCACCCCCTTACCCCCCAGTATCCATTTGACATCGAATGTCAGCATTGTCCTGCAGTTTCCTCCGCCCGACAGATGTAACAGTGCTATCTCAGCTTACAGGAGCTGTTCCACTGCACACCCAGCCAAACCCGGTGCCCGGGTGCCCCTTGCTCCCTGTGCCTGCTGCCCAGCTGAGCTGGCTCTCTGCCTGACCTTGTTTGTGTGTCACTGCCTCTGCCAGCTCTCCACCCAACTGGCTTCCCCTTGGCGCAGGCCAACCTGGTGTGCAGGGGAACAACAGGTAGGAAGGTGTGGAAATGTTCTTGATGAGGAGTTGGGCATAAGAAAGCTTCATACAAATGAGTGGTACTCACAGGAGACCAACTTAGGAAGAAGGCAGGAGACTGCCTTATCTATTAGACAGTGCCCATGCAGTATGTACAGAGCTAAAATGAGATAAAAATAGGACAGAAATAGGAAATCAAGGTGGAAATAAGGTCAGATGAACCATAAACTCAGCCTTGGGGAAGAGAGGGCAGGCTGTTGTTTGTCTGGAAAGGACAAGAAGCATCACAGAAGTCCAAAGGGTGTCACAGTCAAGTTGTTAGCCAAGGAGAAGGATTTTGACAGTTAAACCTATGTGTTCTCTCACTGACAGATACATCGCTGCCATACAGCGAGCCGTGTTTGTGTTAGGCAGCAGGTATGAGATGACTGTGCGCTGTGCAATGCCAAAGTATAAACTTCTCTCTTTCTTTGTATAAAAGCTCCAAGGATATCCCAAACACAAGACCCTGCATTTCAGATTTCTCTGTTTAGTCTGTGTGCTATAATTTAATCTAATATGACAAAATATTTGTAAGCACACATTTGGTTTGTCATGTGTTTTATTACTGATCCGAAGCAGAATTAGCATCCTGCTCCTGATGCTCTTTCCTTAAAAGAAAGAAAAAAAGCCCTCCTCTCCAGTGCTGACCTGATCTTTTGCTAATCTACTGCGATCAAGTTTTACAACCCAGGGTCACACTAAACCCCAGCGGTCATGTAGTTACTATAGTTTCACTAATAGGACAAGGTTTGCACACTGCAAAGCCACGCAGGGGCTGTTTCTGGTCAGGCTAATTCTGAATGTCTGCGGGGGCCCCACTCCGACCTTTCGGTCTCCTTTGTAAATAGATTCGGTGACTCTTTGAACCAAGAAACGCCCCTTTTCCGGTCATTCAGCTCTTTCTTCTTTGCTCACACACTTCTTGGGGGGAGGTTCAGTGTGGTTCTGGACTTAACGTGACTCTGGAGATTGAGGCTGCATGTTGCAGAGGGGAGGGAGAGTTTGCTCAGATTTTGTCTCCTGCTTCATAAAAATTTATGTTGCTATTGACTTGCAGATAAGTAATCTTCCTAGGACAAAGGCTACAGTAAAACTGCAAAACTATGTGACTGGCAAACTTCATGGACTATGGGTGCAGGTATTGGTAGTTCAATACTATCTTAAAAACTGAGCTTCTAGTGTTCTCTCTTTCCAGTAAACCTTAACACACCTCAGATTCACCGTGTGTCAAGTTGGAATAATGACAATTTTTACTTACTTTATAAATCACCAATGACTCTTAGAAGACAGGATAATACCATATTAATTAGTTTTGTGCAAGGCAAGATAAAGTCTCAGAGGTTCCTATCTGCTGGGCTTGTCTTCTAAACAACAGGTATGCTATGAGTCTGTTCATTTGTTTTATGCTTGTGAAAAGGAAAACTATCAAAAAGTATAATGTTGTTTGCATAAATGCTGTCATGACTGTTGGTGACAGACTAATTATTAGAAACCCATACAACTCCTAGAGCTCACTTTAAGTTGTGTTGATTTCTCAATCCATTGCTTTAAATTACATTTAAATTTGAATTCATTGGTTCAGGCTGCACTGAGAAAAGAAGTATTCTCAGTTGGTGTGCCATTTCCTGGTGTGCCTTGAAGGAAGAGCTGAAGGGCTTGGTGTGAAGCAAGGCAGCAGTGATAAGATGTGTGACTGCTCAGTGTGATGGTTCTACTCAGTGCTGGGTGGGATTTTGGCCCATCGGTGTTCCCACCCTCTACCTCTGCCCTAGGACGTGCAGAGGGGGAAGCTAGGTGATGCCTTTTCCTGTTTTGTTTGCCCTGCAACTGGAGAAGTCCATCTCCAGAAATGTCAGCTCATGTCAAGCAGCTTTCAGCAGCTCTAAATTTGCTAATGGCATTAATTTGCTTTAAATGCATTTCCCCTTTCAGAGTCTCTGCCCTTTGTCAATGGGATGGGATCATCTTCTTTTAAGTTTGAAATGTGGAAACCTTTCTGCTCACTTGCCAGACGAGCTCTACACTGGATGTAGCAAATGCAGTTTGATATCTCTAGCAGACTGTCTCCTCTCTGTTGTGTATCTCATCCTGTAAACTCTTCTCGACCTGGAGGCAAAAGCTGAAATGTCACAAAGCAGGCAGCTGCTTCTTCCTAAAACACCTGAGAGTCAGTTCCCAGTGGGCATGAAGATGAAGATAACCTAGAAGGCTTGCAGGGGCAAGCTCCATTCATCACCTCACAGTTCCTTGCTAATCTGTTTTAACCCTCCCAGACAGTTTTTTCCTCAGTCTAAGAAAACAATTCAAACTTCTTTTCAGCCAGGACTGTGCTGACCACTGGATATAGGAGGAAGCTGGGGTCCAGGAACATCTGATCTGAATCTTAAATTGGCCTGCGTTTAAGGTGTCTGTGAGCTTTGATTTCAGTGACTAATGACAGCTCTTCTTATTTCCATTATTGTGAAAGCATCTACTGATGCTGCACACTGGACACCTGACAGTTTACGAACTAGGGTTGTTGCAAGTTGTCTCCTTGGTGATGCAGTTGCATTTCAGTAATAATTACACAACAAGAACAGTGATAAAGGGATAAAATGCGGAATTATTTTTAATATCTCAGGAAAAGTTCCATAATTGTCCTAGATGCAACATAAATATGCTGTTTGTCTAACAGAAGAAAGCAGATTATACAAAGAGATTCTGTTCACCCCCTCCCCGCCACCCCTTTTTTTTCCTTTTTTCAGTAGAGTAACTTCCATACTCCAGGTAAATGAAGGTGATGTATTATGAGTTGATGAATTAGAAACTGTTGCAAACTGTAGTATTACGTGAGTTCATGTGGAGTTTTAGAGGCAAAAGCCTATTTGCTGAGGATTAATATAATAATCCCTGCTCTTTTGTTTTAGTGTCTTGTAGCTGAGCTGTCTCTGGGGAGAGTGAAAAGAATTTAGGCAAAAGAATTAAAAAGGCTGGATTACTTAGCTGTGAAGCGGGGCCAGGCTTATATAGGATGCCGCTGCCTATTCTATCTTCAGGCTGCAGCATCAGGCTGTGAGGTAAGCTACAGTTTGCTTCACTTCATGGGGCTTGAGGGGTTCTGATTTATAGCTGTGTTCTACCCCCAGAAAATTCTCTCACATTGCTCGTATTTCTTGTATTTCTTTTCCCTATGCCCTCGCATTGTCAAACTCACCCGTATAATTAAATAAATAAATAAACCCCTTTTTGTGTATTTGAGGCTGTGGAGGTGCACTCTTGATCATGTTTTTCAGTTGTTTGCCACAACCACAAGGCTAGAGCTGTATTTGTTTAGAAACAATTCATCCACACCCACTCCCCAAACAAAAGCTGAGCAGTTCACCTCATCATCTGGATGAAAGGCTTTTAAGAAACTCCTGGAATAACATGAGAATTACTAAAACTGGGTAACCAAAATGAGATTTGTACTCAAGATCATGGCAAAACACCTGCTGTTTTATGTGAAGGCCCTGACAAGCAATGATGCCAATGGCTTGTAAAGCCTTCAAGATCGTTTAAAAATGTTCTTACATGAAGTTGGGTGGAAGCAGGAATATTTTTCTAAGTGTTTTTTTTATCTTGCATTGCATTATTGCTCTCTCTGAATAGCTACTCTTCACAAAAAAGTGAACTAAAGGTTTTTTGTTTTGTTCAAATATTTAACTCTTTGTTAAACAATTATTTGGTATTTAGTTCTTCTCATAGTTTGGTATCCTTCACTAAGGAACCACTGAGAACGTGTATCAACAGAGCAAGTGCAATATAAGCCTATTAATGGTTTATTTCTAAAGAAGCCTGATTTGTTTTTTATTTTGATTTCCTAAGTAATAATTTCTGTGCAAACCCAAAACATTTTCAAGAACAAGTAAAATAACAAAATGTGGGCATCATTACTTTTTAAGTCTTTTGCTTTAGTCATAACCCCAAAATTAAGGTTTTATTTTTTTCAATAGCTTGTGTATTTGGAGAATGAGTATTGTAAATCAGTTACTCAAATGAGTAAGTTACATGACAGTGGGTTTGAGCTCTGCATTCCCCAAAATTTTAGGGTTTTTTGTTTTAAAACTCAGTTTTGTTTCCTTCAACACCGGTGTCTTTGGAATATATTGCAATTTGGTCTCAAATGCTTTACAAAATAAGTCGTGATTTTAGCTCCTAACATATATAAGCATACCATTCCATAATTAGGTGTACTCAGTTGCCACAGAAAGAGTTGCATTAAAGACTGACATCATCAATAACTTGTGCTGAAGTAAACTGTAAAGGTTTACTATTTATTTCAATCTATTCAGTTTGATTATTTTTTAAGAAGGAAACATAATAAGATTATGCCAAAGCTAAGTCATACCTGTCCACAAAGGGGTGGGGGGGGGGAAGCATGTTCTTATTTTTTTAAAGAATGAAGATATATGAACAAAGTGATAAATATTGCTGACCCCTATTGAAAGATTTGATTGTTCCATCCATGGATATAAAGACTTGGCAGATAAGGTGGCTAAGGGTAAATTTTAAAATGCAGAAATTATTGTTGTAGCTAATGTAGCATTTTTGTGTACATGGAAACTTGGGCCACTTTTAGTGCTAGTTCCATTAATAAAGACCTTCAAATAGGCTGTGATTTCCTAGATCAGCCTAACTTAGAGCAGAGTAGTTTGCCCAGCTGACAAAACTATAGTCCTAGTTTAGTTGGCAGTGATGATTTTTCCTTAGAAAACACTTCTTTTTTGTGGTGGGGACTGCTAAAAGGGAGAGGAGGAGACATCTAAACTTTCTCATGTATTCTTTCAGACTAAACATAGGCTTAAAGAGAATCCTGAATCTAATGATATTTATAAATGTTCTTTTCCCCCCTCCTTTTCCCTCCTAAATTAGAGAGGATCCCTGGGAAGGGCAGGCAATGGGAAGTATGACACACAGGAAGAAGCAATTGAACAGTTACTGAATAGAAGTAAATCTTTGATACTGTATGTGTTTTGTCTTTTTAAAAAGCAAATATCAAATCACACGTCAAGATATCCATCAAAATGAGTTATAACAAATAAAAGAGCTGTGTGATAAAAGGTAATCACAATTTACCAAGCACCTACTCCGTGGGAGGATGAAGGAAGGGGATAAAATTTCATTGGAGATGAGGCTGGCAAATTTTGCAAGAATTAATGTGGAAGAGTCTTAATCAGTTAAGAAACATAATGAAGTTCATTAAATAACAATTGATGTTAATAAAATATAGATAATCACATATTATTTTTTTTTCTATATTACCCGTGAATTTTCTGTAAGCATCTAAATTGACTTAGAAGATACAGGGATCTTTGGGTAATTATTTACTCAAATCCACTGCCTGTGTCTCCAAACAACATGTGGAACACTTCTAGAGTGCTGTGCAGTAAACCATGAGTACTGTTAGACTTCAAGCAAGTCTTGTTCTGGCATTATGCCTGATTTTTCTCATATGCTCTGCTATAATTCTTTTTGATATAAGTTACGATCTGCTGTTAATGTCCTGAAAAATCACTTTTGTCTGTTGAAAGCATACTGTCTGGGAGCAGCACAGAAAGTACTCAACAACAGTCACTGCATTAAATCAAGACCTGGTCACATAATGGTAAGGTTTTCTGCAAAGGAAGGGCAGATATTTGCAGGACAGCAGGTTACAGCTTTTTGCCAGCAGCGTCTTACTAAGGTGCAGGTGGTGTGGCAGTGTGTACCGGAGAGGATGCTCTAACTTGAGGCAAACCGGAGAATGGTGAAAGGCTCTTGACCATCTCACCCTTTGCTTGGCTGCTTCTGTTCAGCAATTGCAATCAGATGAGGATAGCCCTACGATGGGGCTTAACATGCCAAGTCATTGTGTCAGCCTGCAAATTTAGCAGCCACCTATGCAGGGAGTTGGTTTGGAGTGTGGCACAGTTGAAACAACAAATTTAGAAGACAGACTGCCAGTGGTGGACCTTCTCTTTAAACTTGTTGTGTAAAAAACTGCTCTGTTGACCTCATGATATCGTCCATTAATTACAGGAATCTTCTGCTTCTGGAAAACTGTGTACCCAAGCAGAGAAGGAGGAGGAACTTAGAGTGGTTAGTTATGTCTTTTGGTAATTTGTTTATCCCAGATTATCAGGGCACTCTTTCTACTTTGTTCCAAAGTTCCCTCCTCTATGCCACCTCCTGCTGATTTTCTCTAATAACATCAGTCATGGTGGGTTTTCTTGTAAACAACTGTGCTTTTGTGTTTCAACCCATGTTTCACATAAGTATGCTAAAGCTAAAGGAACATGTGAACAAATTATGCAAGATCATGAGGACAGAGGGGAACTTCCCTCTGAAACTGTACTTCATGAGAATCTCTCAGGCACAAGCACAAATACTGCAACTAAGTTTAGGTCACAAGTATTTCTCAACTGTTCTGTAGTTAGACTGACAGTATGTGAGAAAGTTCAGGCCTCAGTACCCTTTTGGTCACAGATGGTCCTAAATGCACATTTTTGGTTGTCATTCTGCCATGGCTTTTGCAGAAATATAGTCAACACGCTAATACACGTGATGTGTGCTGTAACAGCTGGGCTCTGCATCTTCAGTCCCTGCTGCAGCATAATTCAAGTCTGGGATGCTTTCTGCTGATCCCCTTGGCTCATTCCTCTTGTTTTGTTTGCTGTAAAACTATCTAAGAAACTTCTGTAAGATGAGGTTCATGGTGTGGGTTTTGCTCTCCTCCACACCCACTGCTGGGTGCTTCAGAGGTTCTGATCAAATTCCAAGTTTGCTGCAGCACAGAAACTTTATCAAGGGAAAGCATGCTGTATGCAAAGCATGTTGAAGTGCCCTCTTATGAAACGAGGTTTGATTTTCTGTGATATCAAAAAGAACATTAACCCAGAATTTAATATATCCTGGGAAATCATATTTCACAATCTAATGCCTGGAGCCATTTTCTTTTTAATATGAGGATCAGAATTCTGATCTCTCTCATGGTTTGCCTAAACATTTTATGTTAAATGACAGTAAGTTAATAAGTGCAAAATTGTGGGTGGTTAACTACCGTTTAGCAGCTCTACACTGTCTAAATAGGAAAACGCTTCATATAAGATAAGGAGTGAATTTAAAACAGTAAAACTAAATCAGTGTAGCCACATCTTGTAGACATTCCCATTTTGATATTAAACTAGATGGGGTTCTTTTAGCTTACTGTTTATGAAGGCTTTTGAACTAAATACTGAGTCTTACCCTGCCTTATCCAGGAACAAAGGACTATCCACGTAAGGGAGTTGTGTTAATGCATCTCTAGCTGCTTAGCCATCTTGGTAGGATTGTTTAAAGCCTTCGAGGCAAGGAGAGTTACTGGAACGGTTGCCAGGGGACTTAGGGAAACAAAAAAAGCTGACATGTGCTAAAAGTGCAGTGACTTCTCCGATAACACGTGATAGTGTGGAACAATGGAGTGGGCAAGCTTGATAAGAATTTCCAGTAGCTTTGCAGTGAGGGAGAGGAGCTATGATAGCCGTGCAGAAAGCGGTTTGCCATAGCCTGATGAAATGGCAGCTTTTGTAAAATGAAAGGAGGGGAGTAGGTGCCTGAGTGCTTGAGCCAGCAATGGGCTGTTGAAGCCACAGTGGAATTATCACATTGGGACATTGCTGTGAACACTGCTGTGTCTCCTGCTCCTGCCGTGAGCGTAATGGAAACCATGGCAGTAAGATGATGTTAGACAGGGGTGATGTTAGTATAAATGATACTGTTTGTTTCTAGGGGCTTTGTGAAATACTGGTAAAAGTGTTTTTGTAAATGGGTTGATACTATAATTGCTCTCGTGAGGAGAATGTAGCATCTCCTGTGGTAATACTGCATGACTCTACATCATCTTTTCTCCATTGTCAGATGACACTGCACAGGATTGATAATAATTTCACATGTTTTGCCTAGATATGAACCGTGCAGCCCTGCTTGACCTATCAGTCAGCTAGAGTTAAGTCTTTGGAGTGGTTCCTTTAAGGAGAAAACTTAATGGATGGATTATGAAGTTTGGGTTGTCTTGGATTTAGGCACATTACAAACAATATCTGTAAATTCCTGAATATGTTGTGTATTAACCAGCAGGAGAAAGTTTCCCAGCTGACTGTATTTCTTTCTAGCTAAGCCTGTTATCCAGAGCTCTCTATTTGATTTTTCCCAAAGTATTGCTACAAATCTTTCTCTGCTGTCTATTGATTACTGTGCCTTCCTACACCTGACCCACATACATTTGCATTGAAATTCCATGGAAAGCTCCCCAAGTTGCTTGGCTTGATTAATATTTTTGACTTTTTCACAGAATATTTTGCTGGTATTTCCTATCACCTAAGTTTCCTGTTTGATTAAACAGCTTAACTGGTCATTTCATCCTGGCAGTGCATTCATCAGCTTTGGTGGGCCTGTGTGCTAGCAAAGCAGAACTGTTTGAAGTAAAAAGAGGTGAAAATTTCAGACCATGGAAACACTTGAAGGCTTTTCCTAGACTAGACAGAAAAATGTAATGTGCTTGATAAAGGTTAGGGCAATCATACAGGAGCTGATCTTTTACAGAGACTACATTGGGACAGTATGCAACCATTTTAAAATTTACCAGCTCATACAAGTACTGTTAATGGGCATAAAAAATGAAGGGGCTTTTAGGACACAAATTCTCTGCACTGCATTGTGGAGGGAATAAAAAGGTCCAGTGAGACTCAATATCTGCTCCTGGCAGAAATTTCACTAGCTCAGTGGGTCTCTGCTCAGTAAGAGAAACCTTGATCTGCTGTTGCATATATATAGATGAAATACAAAAATATAGTGTCATTAGAGTGCTGCAAGGATGAATGCCCATGCCGTGGTGCTATGTCTTGGCCGACTCTGCAACTTACATCAGCAGATAAAAAAAAAATAGTTGCATTATAAAAAGCGAACTAAAACATTTTACTTTTTTTTTTTTTTCCCTTTTCAAACTGCCTCAAGAAGGTCTGAATTATATGAAGTTGGCAGGTTCAAGTGTGACTCAACTCATTGTTTTCATTCTCTCCTTTTGGCAGCCTTCAGTAATTCCAGATGTTATTTCTCTATCCACATGGAAAAATTCTTATTAAAAAGAGGGGTGGGGGAGAGAGAAAGAAACAGTTTTCCTGCATTTGGTCCAGTTTTAAACCGATGATGATGTTACGTAGACGGTGCTCATGTGCAGCAGGCGCTAAGGCTAGCTGGAGGCATGCCCAGGAGGAGACAGCCTCAAGATAAAAGGCCCTGTGTTATAGGGGAGAAATGAGAAGAAAGCCAAAAGCAGCTAGTTAGTTCAGTAAAATGATGTTCTGTCATTCTAGGACTCATTTGTTAGGAACTGTAAGGGCCGGACAAATGGGGAATTTACCCTGAACCCACTATATTGAGGAAGCCTGGAGAACTATAGTATCATGTCAAAGACAGAATGAATGTTTTTCTTGCACTGTGACCATGGGGGAATATATAGTTAGCTCACAAACAATGTCTTGCTTTGAATGGAAAAAGGATTCATGTCTGCTTGGACTGTGTGCTTTCAGAGTAAGTGAATCCACTTGGCTCACCTAGCATTTCTCAGCTCAGGGAGAAATGGAGAAGGGCCTTACTAATTTAATAGAGGATAGAGGCTTGTGTTGTGGTAGCACGGCTTTGCAAGGTGAGTCTAGGCTCTCCTCCTGCTTTTTGAAGTCTGTTTAAGGATCCAGGAACTTCAGAGGTCTGAACCAAACCACCCCTGTGCTAGAGGAGCTAAAGGACGGCCCCTTTCTGCAGTTACCAGCCCAAGGTGAAAACAAAAATTGGTGGACTGAATCACATAGCTGTAGTGCCTCCAGCCAACACGGGATAATCCTTGGCTGAGCCAAGCTGGTCTCCCATGCTCATGTCCCACCAAGAGAAGAGCCCTCAGGACGTGTTCACAGCCCACCACTCTGGAGCCAAACTGCATCTTGTACCGGCATTGGTGGCTTGCCTTTCCAACCCATTAAGATGCTTGTGAGCATAAACATATAAGCCTAGCCACTTTTCAAATTAAGTAAAATAATAAATAAGGCACTCTTTCTGAGCTATCGTGCAGAATATTAAATCTTATTGATGAAAGATGGTCTGATGAATACACTTATAGCAGCAGGCTCAGAACAAAGCATGCAAGATGAAAAAGTAGTGTGCTTTTGAGAACTGTAAGTTTGCCCTCAGCTTTTACATAAAGGACCTCATTGACACCTCCTTATAAGAACAAGTTTTGGAGTCTTCTCACTCTTGGGGGAAAAAAGAAAGCCCTCTCACTGTGAAAAGAAAGGCCAGTCTGGATCTAATTGATTGGCTTGCCATGGTTTCCTCTGCCCTTTCCCCCCAGTGCACAAGATACAGCAAAATGGCATGGTGATAGTAAAAAAGAAAAGGGCCTTCTATCTGTAGGTGGTTCAGTACTGAAAGCTCAGAGAGGAAAAAAAAATAAAAAGAACAAAATGTTCTGTTGGGTCTCATGTTGGTAAAAGTGAGAACTGTTACTGGAAAATATTTTTTTTGGGATTAGTTGGTGGTAAGCCATGACTAATGCTCATTGTGCCAATATGTGCTTGCGTTTGTGTTACCAGGTCCCCCTCCTGCCCCCCTTGCTTGTTCTATGTAGTTTATGGAGCCTGCTGAAACTTGTACTGTAAGTTCTTAGGTGCAGGGACTACTTTTTCAAGATTGTTGGCACATTGCTTAGTGCAGTAGGGGCCCTGGCTCGGGACCAAAGTTGTTATGATATCAAAAATAGTAAATTCAGTGGTGGTTCTCGGTTGCACTGACCTTTGCAGCATCTGGGTCACTTAAGTTTTGGGACTCTGGGGACCCAGAGCTGATGTTGGGTTTCATTCAGGGAATGGAAGCCAAGTCTCCAGCCATGTTCATTGTGAAGTTTTCAAAATGGAAAACAATTGTTGATTGAAGTCCAAGACATTTTCTGGCTCCGGTAATCTTGTGTTCAGCATGATCATAATTAAATACATTCAGTATTGGGTTTAGGGGCTTAGTGGGATGTATTGTGTTAGAAGCAAGAGAAAACAATGCATTTGTTACTGGTTTTTGTTTTATTTTAGACATTTACTTACTTGATGTTCTCTGGTTTTGCGGATAACCCTAAGGTTCTTCTTGCAGAGCTAACACTGATGGCTTTACTTTTCAGTAAAAATAAAAATGAGAAAGAAGGCTACGCATAGCTTTTCCCTCCTTCAGATATTCCAGAAAGTACTTGCCCTACTAAGCTCCGTCTGGCAAATTAACAAAAATCTCTGTCCCCAGATGATCAGTGATAAGACACTCTGCTGGGAAGCGATGTGATGATGCAATTGCTAAGAAGTGCTTGTTCCAGCATTGACTCTTGGTGACCTACACTGGACTGGATTCAGACAGGGCTGCTACAGTCAACAGCAGCTGCAAAGTCATAGCAGCATACATTTTCCAGAGCATATAAAAGCCTGCCGGAAGGATTATTCCAAAACGAAAGAGAACATGCTTGGAAACATTGCCTCTGGGTTGGGTTGCGTCCTTCTGCATATTGCAGGGAGAGGAAACAAGAGCTATTCTGCCTGAAAGGAAGATCTAAAGAAGCAAGGGTCCACATGGAAAGGATTGATTTTATTTTTTCTTTTCCCTGTTCTCAGGGCACTGTTTTAAAGAGGTGTTTGTATATCTTGGTGACATCAGTTAAAATAAACCAATTAAACATTCTGGGTTTTCAGATTCCTGCTGCATGAGACAAGGTAGGGAGCACACTGACAAAGCTGAACTTATCTACCAAAATACTGGACCAACCAGCCGGGCAAAAGCTGACAATATTGTTGCTGACAGGGCTTCTTCCTACAGGTTCAATTGCTTGCAATCTTTAAAAATCTCTATGGATATCTGACAGCATTAGGTGTTAGACATAAGATCCAAGCTGTACCGAGTTTCCACCATTTTATAAAATCCTTCCTAGAGGAAAATTTAAGGAAAAAGATTCCAATTTAGAGTCTGTTGGTTGGCTGCATTCTGTTAAAGGATAAGCATTTGGTGTCCTCTGAGCCACCCTGGTTCTCTGTACTTGGTTTGCAGATAGCTGTTTGCTCCAACAGCAGTTCAGAAGAACCACCACTCAGTGATTGAGTGATGCTTTTCTAAAGTTGCTGCCCATCATTTTTCTGTTTCTGCTCCAAGCACTAGCAAAGTCTGACATCTCTTTCCTGTGTACAAAGCAGCTGTATGCAGCAACTCCACAATTAGACAAATGGTTTGGGATATGGCGAACTTTTTTCTATGTTTCATCCATGGCATAATGATAAAGAAAATATCTATTTTCCTCTAGTTCATGGCAGACACTTTAGTGCTGTGCTATCTATAGACTGCGGTTAGACTTATTATAAAAATCAATATTTTTTTCCTTAAAACCATGAAATCATCTCCTAACTCCTGTCTAAGATTTTTAATAAGAAGGAAAAGCTGAGT
This sequence comes from Empidonax traillii, assembly GCF_003031625.1. Lineage (NCBI taxonomy): Eukaryota > Metazoa > Chordata > Aves > Passeriformes > Tyrannidae > Empidonax > Empidonax traillii. Next base: position 571,259 of record NW_020955405.1, on the reverse strand, counting down.
ATACTTGGTTTTTCACTCACAGGGCAAGTTGCTATAATTTGTAGGTGAAGAGGTAGAAGAATCAATAGTACCAAGCACAAAAATAGATAATATATTGCATGGAAGTTCCTGAGGCCTGTGGCAAAGCAGTCCATCCAACAGGACAGGACTCTTTTTTGATCCTTCATATAGCTCTCCTTATTTCTTGCCTATGTGTAATGTTGATCTCATCAGAAAGTGGAAGGACTATAAGGAAATCATTGAGAGCAAATGCTAAGTACATTTTTTGCAAGGGATAAGGCAGAATGTAGCCAGTTTATACACCAAGGAAGAGGACTGGCCATCTGAAAGCCTCTTAAAGGTGTAATTGCAACTCATTACTGAGTTATGCAGTAACCTGTATTATTGAATACTAATGAGTATGGAGGAGAGGTGGAGGCTTAAAAATTGCTGTAGTTTCTGCATTCAAGGGGTGCCTGTCAGAAGTAAGATTGTCTGAAAGCAATGTGACTATTTCTGGCAATAGTTAGTTTTGAAATACTTGACATTTTCAGTAGTTTTCGGTTGACTCAAGCAGAGAAGTTTTAATTATGAAAGTGTGTAACGGCAGTAGGGAAAACTTCATGCAGCAGTGAAAAACACTCCAGTTTATACTGAATATAAAGTGGGACATTTATAACAGAAGGATAAAAAAACAACACTGGGAAGAGCCCCTAACTGCTGTAAGGCTGAAGTGTTACTTTTGTTATCCTGGGAAGCACATGAGTCTGGTCAAAGCCAAGATTGTGACTTGAGAAAGAGAATGAGAACAAGAGTGTATGAAATGGAAGATGCAGAATAATTCTCACTGGTCAGACTGTGGAGCTGATGTTGAGCAGGGGCTGAATGCTGAGTCTTGCCAGCTCGAGGGTGTCCAGTATCCATAATTTTGCTTGCTGTTTGTTGACAGTCCTTCTCAGGGCCAGCATGTCCAAACTGAGATTATCACAGTTGTATCTGTGCCAGAGAGAGCAGGAATGGTGGAAAGACAAGCTTTACGTGGGAATCTTTGCATAATGGGCAAGGTAATAATAATAATGATGATGATGATGATGTAAGAATGGTTCCCGTTGTCCTGCCTTTGACAGTGGTCAGTAATGAACTCAAAGAGAAGAACAGACTTGGTGGTGCTTATATACTGTACTCTCAGTTTCTAGTAGTGTGTTGCATTCTGGAGCCACAGTTAGTATCCTTGAAGTTAGTAGCCCTTGATGGATCTCTCTTACATGTCTTTTGCAATTGCTTTTGGACCCCTTTCAATGCTGACAATGTGGTAATGTGCTCTAGAGCTGAATAATAACTAGTGCAAGAAACAGGCTTTTTTCTCTTTGTTTCAGAGTATCCTTCTGATGGTTTCATTTAGTGTGCCCTCATTTTTGTATTATTTCTCTCTTCAGTAAAAAATGGTTAGTTTTCAGACGTATAAATACCCTGATACGTCTTTGCTGTGTGGCCTCCCAAACAGTTTCCAGTATTTTAAAGTTTCAAACAACATTTCCTGAAGGTCAGTGATGTCCATCTGTTGAGCTGGTTGTGTGATGGGATGTAGCAAGGATGATGGAACTTATTGCTGCTGATGCTTGCAGGTCCTCATGAGGGAGAAGTTAGTTACTAGGCTCCTCAGGACTATCTTACGTGATTAGGCTGACTGCTTAGGTATCGCTATGTGTAGCTGGAAGAGGGAGATGTGGACTTCTATGAGGCTGTGGTATGACTCAGTTGTTGTTCTGTGCAGTTAGGATCATGAACTAAGTAAAACCACCATCTCTTAGAAATCTTGTGTCTGAGTAGTTAGTGACAAATGTGGTTTATCTAAAATCTGTATCTGCGTCTCACCAAGTGTTTGTAAGAGGAAACATGTCAACCTGACTAAGCTTTCAAGATTGGACCCACAGTACTGGTGCTACTAGTATATGATTTCATCTGCGTACGAGACTTTAATTTCTAGAAAACTACACTGGAGTAACTGCTTCAGTGATCTCTGCCTGCCTAATACTGTTGCTTTTTATGACAGACAATGTAGGTCTTCCTGTTTACTTTCCCAACCAACAAGTCAGTCAAGTAACCTTTTAGGAAATACTGCAGGCCACTTCTGAAGCATGCCTCACTGCATGGAAACCTTTATTGCTGGGATGAATGATATTCTTAGATATTCATGGGAAATAAACAGCAATAATCCTGACAGGAGGTGTTGGCAGAATGAAGTGTGAACAGGAAGCGATTAAAGATAAAAGGCAATCTCAGGAGTTACCTGTAGCTCGGTGTGTGATTATATAGGTGTGGCTGGAACAGGTCACAACACAACGTAGCACCTGCCGACAACAAGCAAATCGAGATCCCAAGTTCATTCCTCTCCCAGGCTGGACCCTTGTTATATAACCAGGCTGATCAACTCAAATAAAATACTTATTGCGTAAGACATGCTTTTTAGCTTTGACTGAGTTTCTGTGTAGACAGAGATATATGCTGTGTGTGTTGTAAGAGAAGCTTAAGTGACTCCTAGATCAAGTTTCCAAGACATTTAGTGTTAAAACCTTTACCTTCCTTTTCATTATAATTATGCAGTGAATGAGACAGGAGTCTAGGCAAAAGCAGTGTGTGATCATGTAATAAGAACTGCCCCATAATGACAAGGGAGGCAGATGATGGTTGCACCATCACCTTTGTTAGTGTATTTCTCAACCACTGTGAATTTTGTGGGTTGCTTTATTATTTTTTTTTTCTTATAGTCCCACTGGCCCCCTTTCTTACATATTTAGTGTAAATTTTAAATGACACTGTACATACTCTCTACATGCAGAAGGTCATGTGTGTTATCTATGTGATTGTCAAAGTATCATTTGGTTCTGACTTAAGGATAACAGGATATGTATGACAAATGTAGGCCATGTATTTTGTGCATGTTATCTTCTTGAATTTCAATGCACACAAAACCCGAATCCTTGGGTTTTGGGAAAAGAGTAATTAAAAAATGAAATAATGAGTAATACCTAGAGTTTTAATGGAGCTCTCTGAAGTTACTCTTCCAGTTTACAGCCTGGAATTGATATGTCTTTACACTAATTACGGAGCTTGTCCTTCTCAGCCTCCACCACCCTGACCTGTCTTCAGAGAAACCTTCTAAGTCAGTGCAGAAGAGAGATGTTTTCCTGGGGGGAGCAGGATGTACAGGTCTTGCATGAGACGTGCTCTTCTCGCAAATAGGTAGCCTTTATCTGAGACCTGTCATTTGCATTTTAAATGATGTGGTCAAGAGATGAGTGGACTACCCAGTGTAATTAGAACATGCACATGTAGCAGGTGAGTTCACAGGTCCAGATCTGAGCATCCCTAAAACAATGGTGGTGGTGGTGGTGAGAGGAGATAGAGGGAGGAGATTTTGGTGCTTCATAACAAAACCCCTCCATGCTCAGGTCTGTGTCCCCATTCTCTCAAATGGAGAGAGATTATCACTCTCCCTTATTTATTCCTACTTTTTTCTTCCCTCTTTGTAATTTCTTTATGCTTGTGTTTGCCTTTGTTGCCAGGTCTCAGCTTGCTCAGGCTTTTCAATAGTTTGCCTAGGTTTAATCTTCTTTGAAAGGTTGGTCACAAGGTGAATACTGTGTCACCAGTGCAATTTTGGTCATACTGCAGCTCTGCAGTTTGGGAATTTCACCGTGTGGTACTCCTCATTAGCTAAAGCAACCAAATTTAACAGGAGCAGAATGCATCACTTATGCAAGTCTTATATAAGATACTCAGCAGAACAATTTAGACAATAATCACTGAGGTAAGAGGGTGGTTCCAGGATGTATCCAGTGTTCTTAAAATATTAGCTCATCAAAACAGCAGGAGGTAAGTATAAGGAGCAGATGAGGAGTTAGCTAAGCAGGTTTTTTTTGTTGATGAGTCTCTCTGAGGCACTGCCCTGACTGTGATAAAAAAAGACCAATCTCCCATCTTGCAAAGTGCTGCAGAGAAATTTGCTTAGACACCAGAAATGTTGCTGCGTTCCCTCACCTGGAGAGGGAGTAATTGTTTGGGACACACATGATTTGCAGTTCAAATTCCAGCTCCTCCCTGGGCAGGTCTGTTTACTCTAAACTGTTGGCTGAGTTTGGGTTTAAGGGCACTCACACACACACAAAGGGCAAACAGGTTTGACTTGACCGAGGACTTCACAGCAGGGAGGTTGAAGGCAAATTGCAAAGCCCTAGCAAATGAAAGACGTGAAAAATGAAGCAGCCTAGTTATGTTTAAAAACTCTTAAGTGTATCCAACCTTTTGTTTCCTTTACTCACAGCTTTGAGGGGAAACTGGCTTAAGAGGAAAAGAATAGCTAGACTTCTCCCAGCAGATGTGTATCTTTGCCCAGGCTGTCTTGTGCAGTGTTTCCCTCTGTTGTTTCACTCCTGCGTTAAACAAGGCTAAGTGACTTTACCCTCGGAACTGTCAACTCTGGAAAGGATTGGGACCATCAAAACAATGACTGAACTATTTTTCAAATTTTCTAGGATTAAATGCTAGTTCTCAGTCATGCCTCCCTATCATTTCATTTTAGGTATGCACATACATTTTTCGAAAACACAGGCCAGTAATCACATGAGTTTTTAATTGCTTATAAAGTAAAAATTTTATTTGCTAGCACCTTTCAAAGCAATTTTTCTATGTTGTTTTTAATGTTTGGGTGGAACAGTCCTTACGGATGTATAACACAATATGTGAACATATATTGCTTTAGAAGATATCTTTCACGAGCAGGCAGATGGAAATATTTCCGACGTGAAGGGAGGGGAAGGAGTCTGCAGAAAGAGGTGAGCTCTGACTCACGTCTTCGGAGCTCATAAAGGCTATGTTTGCACTAGCTTTGCCAAGTGTGCACTATTGAAGACTTTGCACCTCTCTGGGGGCTCAGTGGAAGCTGTGCCTGAGAAGGGCTCCCATGTAGGCATGAGGTTATGGAAGCTGGTCAAAACACAGCTGTGAATCCTAACAGCATTCAACAAAACAGTGAACTGTTGACTTCAAGCCTCATCTTGCACCTGCTCTAAAAGAGCTCTGCACTGCCGCAGCACCTCCCGGTGCTGCTCCTGACAGCACCTACACCTGCGCCCCACAAATTAGGGCGAGGGCCCACAGTTTTGCTAAGGAAATGATGGTTTGGAAAATTTTCTGCTCTCAGCTGTGACAGAAAACAGAGACAACTTCTTTGGTTAAAAGGATGTGGTATGTGAAATAAAATTAAGTGAAATAGCAGGGAAGGCGACACTCATGTTATTTGATATGACTCATAAAAAGTAACAAAAAAATTGAAGTACATAAAAAATTCAGACAGCTGAAGTTAGTTGACTAGATGATATGTGGGGTAGTGTAAAATTTCAAATTAATTTGCTTCAGGCGTGTTCAGGGCTCTGTACCAGCCTTAAATGAACACTCCCGAGTTTGAAATGGGCTACGTGGAAACTCATGACACATGAATCCCTATAAAAGTTTTGGAAGTGAAGTGTAATTTTTCTTTTTACAAGGATTAATATTCAACAAGAAGAACTGTACTGGGTCCAGCACTGTTGCTATAGTTTGTATGTTGGTATTTGGAAAATAAAAGTGGGAGAACATGTGTGGACAGTAGGACAAGAAAGCCAACAGTCAAAGTGCTTTCTGGAGACATTGCTTTGACAAAAGAGTGACACAAAAAGAAAGACACATCCTGGGACATGGTGTTGTAGGGTAGCTTGAGCCAAAACAGAATAGTAACTCTATTAAAAGGGAAGGATTATGTACTTTTTACTCACTGTTGTCTATGTGCTGCCTTGGGTTGTCCTCACACTCATTTGTGAGACATCTACTGAAATTTAGTGACATCACTAGGGCTTTTATTTTAACCCCAGGACATCTGGGCTGATGTTTTCAGATTTGGAAACTAGTGGCAGAACAAATGTCTGAGATGTGTCATTTTCTCTGGGGGAAAAGAGAAGGAAATTATCACCTCTGTAAATGTTTCTATTAAAAAAAAAAAAAAAATGTATCTTTTTCCGAGGAACCCTGCAAGCCATCCTATAAAACCACTATTTTCGCTGAGGAGACAGAGACTCTTCTCACCAAGAAGCCTTTCTTTTTCCTCCCTCAGTATGTATAAAAGACATACAAAGCCAGCTGCTCAGATGGATTAGAAAGCACTGCACCACGTCAATGGGCACCCTTGTTTGTGTTGTTGAGAAGAGATTCTTAGTTAAGAAGGAAAGAAAGAAAGAAATGCCTCCCCTGTAATCGCCACTAACGAGGAGACCCTAGTGAAGTTTTTGTTTTTTAAAAGGCTTTGGCAAAAAGACATTTTGGGCTCTCGGATTAGTTTATGTTCCCTCCCACTCCCCACTTGATCCTTGAGGATTTGCCTGAGTCATGGATTTTTACTGGCCTTGTTAACTCTGTTGTTATTTTTTTTCAGTCAAGGGGATAAAGAAATCTTTTGGCGAGAGCCACTCTCGGGGGATTAGCTGTGAGTGGACCGAACAAGGCGGTGACTCCCCAGAGGGGGTGACCCCTGACTCCCAGGTCAGGCAGTGACTCATCTTTGTCTCCTAGCCAAGGCAAGCTGAAGATTCCCAAGTGTTTTCTTCATCCTTACTGATCTCCCTCCATGCAGTGACTGGCAACACAGAAGATGAGCTCTGTTATGACAGCTGCTATTCTACAAAACCGGGGGAAATGATAAAGTAGATAGAATATCAAAGGATATAGGAACTGTTATTGGAAGGAAACCATAACCTCTTTTATGACCTAAAGGGACCTGTCTGTTTTCCTCCTCTCTAATTTTCAGAGCTGCAGGCATTTTCTCTGCACAGCCATGGTGCTTCAATTCATTGCAGAGCTGAAAGGTAGCAAAAGTGGCTTTTGGAGAAGTTTCTGTTGTACATGTCAGCTCTACTCAATACTGTGAATCATCCACATCATAGATGATGTGGTGGTCACAGAAGAAGGTTTCAAGGGAGATGCTTGCACCCGCTGTCAGAATTGAATGCACTTACTCTGGCTGGGAAGTTACAAACAATGCATTTGGGATGCAAAACACAGTAGGAAATAATGCTAAAAATCAAACTGAAAGCTTATATGTAAGGTCAGATTGCGTGTGTAAGGCATATATGTAGATGAGTGTCACGGAGAAAATGAGTTATGCAGATTAATTCTGCTTTGGAGAAAATAGGTTAAATACTTAAAATATCCACTGTTTTACAGCCTTTGAAATCCTGACTGTTTTACAAAGCAGTCAACTGCATCCTTTTCTCAGGCTATCAAAGGCTAGGATCGATTCATGATGAAGAAATGTCCAACCTACACTATTGAAAGGTCTGTCAGTCATTGCAGTGTACTACAGGTTTTCAAGAAACATCTGTGGAGAAGGAACCTCTCCCTCCTAGACGTTGTTAAGGAAAAGTAACAAAACGTTTTCATTATTGGGAGTGTCAGCTCACACAGAGTCAGGTTCAGTGACGTGTGTTATTTTTTGTGTGAATAAACTGGATGGAATTAGATGAACCTCCAGTGTATTAAAGCATTACACCTTAAAAGGAGATTCCCAACAAGTCACAGGAGTTAAGCTCCAGTGGAATTTAGATAGCTGCCCTGGCATATAATGAATAGGGGGGAGACAGGAAAGAGTAATATTAAATATACTATACATATTTAAGTGTATAGGCATTTGATACATATTCATGTGCAAATACACACACGTAAGTGTAAGCTTTTTGCTTTCTGAATATTAATTAGTCAGAAATTAGTTGATTTCTTGTAAACATATCTTTACAAGATCTAGCCACAGCAGGTGCTGCAAAGCATCCTGGGAGCTGTAGTTCTAAGTACTCTGTTACACATGCTCGGTTGGATGCTTGTATGGGATTGGCTGATGTGGTCACATGTTGTGACATGTCAGCATTTGAAACTGCTATATAAGTTGTGACTCTTTGAATAAACGGGATCTCTTGTAACACACCACAGTGGTGGACACATGGTCCCCATGGGACTCATTTTTTATTATATTAATAACTGCTACAAACATACACGGTAGAGCAATGGTCTTAGATGCCTTATAAAAGAACAGGCTGTAGGACCTGAATAGAGATATTTAGGTAGGGTCTCTGTGCATAAGAAGGCAGGCAAATAGGAAGAAGTTGTGTAATGAGCTGGCAAGGAGCAGGAGTAATCAGGGAGGGACAGGTATTCTGCAATAAGCAGAGAAAGAGGAAGGTCTTTAGGATTAGGAATATGACAAACTTTGTAGCTTTCCAGTATCTCCTTTATCCCTTATCCCTGTGCAGACCTGTTTGTTGTTTTTTCCCCAGGCTGGTTGCAGGTGGTGAAATGCCCAGACAATACAAGCCGTCTTGAAACTGTTAGCCATTGACAAGCACAGAAAGCTGCAGAATGCATTTCTCCACCACCAGCAGCTTTAATGAATCCATCAAACTTACTTTTTGCCTTAGCTTTCCATAGGGTATTAGATTAGGTTCAAAGTGTCCCTGTTGGTTGTCAGGGTCCTTCCTTACTGGCCTGGGTTGAGGGTTCGTGGCATACTGCTTGAGAGCTCAAGGAGGAGAGTTGCAGCTGGCAGTTCCACTCCTGGGCTGCAAAGAAACCCCCTTCCATCAGGGTCAGATTGCTGAAGATAAAGTGACATGTTACAGCTGATCATCTCTCTTTCTGTATGGGGGATGTCCAGTGCCCCATCCTCCTCTTCTTGCTCCTCTCCCCTGCTCCTGGCTGGCTACTGCCCCTGGCTGGCAGCATGTCTAGCACTTGTCAGGCTCCACGTGAAACAGATTCAACCCGCTGGCCTGGAAGAAAACTAACATGACAAAAAATTGAATTGTTTGCTCCTGGGTTAATGAACTGAATCAGCTCAGTGAAGGCTCTAATGAACATCAGTTTGATGCAAGAGAAAGGGTGTGTTAGCATGGATGGAAAGAAGAAAGGGCAGGGCTGAAGCATGGGACATACCACTTTTGGCAGCGATGAACTGTGAGAGTGGCTCAACTCTGACACGTTACCTCCCCAGGAGGGTCGTAATATGGGACCATGCAACAGGAACTCTTTTTAGCAGAAGCTGTACCATCACCTGTCATCATCATAAACAACCAGTGGCATGTGTGCTAGAGCAAGGGATCACAGTGCACACACAGGAGTCCCAAATTAATCCAGAAGGAGAGCAAAGCACACGTGATGGATGTTGGCCACACTGGTGAATGTGCTACTGTGAGTCACTCTGGCAGTATAAAAGCGAAGGTTGTATCAGAATTTACTAGTGGGAGGTTGCGCGTGTGTGAAATAAGCAAATCAAGATTAAGGGAGATTTATTCCCTGTCTCCCAATAATCATCATGAATACACTGTCCTTCCATAGAAGAAACACTGTGCCTGTAGAATTTGATGAAAAAGTGTTAATCATATATTTATTTTCTTAGACTGGGCTTTCAGAGTACTTCAGGGCTCTCACTTATTATATGGTTTTATTCTCATGAAAACCATTTATCGCTGCTTTATTAAGGCTCATGTGACATGCGTTTTGGAAGCTCTGTTTCATATCAGGAAGCCAAGTTCCTTTTAGTTGTGTTGTTCTGGAGGTCAGAGCTGAGACCTTTGTCTCAAAAGGTGACTCAAGAACGTGGGCAGAGTATTATGTTCTAATTTATTGAAAGTATGAAGGAGAAAGTTTGCATTTCCTACCGTGTTCACAGCTTCAGTGAGCCTTAACAGACAGGTCTCTAATGAATATCAGTAGTAAGTAGTATGAGTAATGTTTCTCCTTTAGTAAAGAAAGAAGCTTATCCTTAAGATTTTTGCCCTTATGGCTTCTCCTGTTGTCATTTCATCCTCAACTTGCATGTTTATTTTGTTATTGCACTCTTAAGTTCAAAATGTGTAGCTAAAGCTATCAGAGAATGAGCAGATTGCTTTACTTGGAAGGTTTTCTTTTCTCACAATGTAAGGTTAAACCATTTTCTAAGTAATAAAATTCTGTAGAGAGTAAATTGTGGAAATTCAGATGTGTTTGTGACTGTGGGACACCCCTTCCCAGCTTCCACTTGGTGTTACTGACATACTTTCCAACACCTCTGTGCTTCATTTGCAACTCTGTGTGGTCTTTGACAGAACAGATGAAATGCTTTAGCCTTGGGTTAGCTGCACAGATAGGTGCAGTACTCTCTGTCTTTCCCTGGAAAGGCTCTGATGCAGTGCAACATTACTATGATGGGCCAATCTGTGGGCTGGGTTTAGATGTAGCCAGAGAAACCAGGCTTATTGATAGTAACCTGCCATGTAAGGCTGTGAAATGGTACTTGAGGACATCACACGTTGCAGCGTCACCTGTCAATCAGCTAGCAGCCTTCCTGCTTCATCAGAACATCACACAAAGCTCTCTTGCAGAGATGTATCAGAGAAGGAATGAACCATACACTTCTGTTTCAGTCACACTTCAAGGGATAGCCCTTAAACTTCAGGAAAAAAACATGCATTTTTGTTCATTTTAATGAATCAACCCATCTTTCATGTGCTTTCAACTTAGTTGTAACTTTTATTGGTATAACTGAAGTGTTTAGGATAGAGACATCAGAAAGAGCCAGATACCTTAGAGTTTGTCCTTGATACTGCTGTGCCTTTAGGAAACCTTGGGCTTTGCCACAGTTTAGTCACATTTGAAAAGTTTGTCAGGGTTTAGCAAGAGTTCTGCTCTGACTTGAGAACTCTTAACTCTGGCTGTTAGCTTTCACACATTAATGGTGTTAGCATTGCAATTTCTTCTTATCTCAATAGAAGCAACAGCCTTTATTCACAAGAGGATGACTATGTGGAAATGAAGACTTATTTCATGTTTTTCTTCTTTTACTCATAAATGCCCTTTGAAAAAAATCTTCAATTGCAACATATAACTCAGATCAGCTGGAGCAATACATTCAGAGGATTGTGCACAGAAAGTTATAGGTGTTTCTCATATGTCATCCAGGTTTGGTTTTTTTGTTTGTTTGTTTTTTTTTTCTTTTTTAAATATTCTTGGCTAAAAAATAGTGGTTTTGTGTGGACAGCAGTATTGATTTTCTGTTGACCCACCCAGCCCACCGCTAACCACCTGGAATTAAGTTATTTTTATAATTGGCAGATTTTCTGTATGCAAAATGGTTCTGATTTAACAGCTGGATGGAAATGCCTGGTATGCTTTCATCCCTGATTGCTGACATTGCATGGTAAGGCAAATGTGCCGCAAACATGTGGTACATTCGCGTCTTTGCAAAGGGATTGATGACTGGTCTAGCTGAGTTACGCAGGCATAGGCCACCTAGTCTCTACATTTAAGATATCCTAAAAGATTGATGTGTCTTGAAGATGGAAATTGGGTAAATATGTGTTGAACTGGAAGTATCCACAAAATCTGAACATAGAGCCCAACAGGACTATTGAATCTGGCATAGTGGTTTAATCAAGCTTTGCTATAAAATGCATGATATATGCTGATATTCTTTTCTGAATATCCTGAAGTTTTTCTTCAGCGTTGTTAGAGAAGGCTTCAGAATGAAGTCTCCAGTCTCCATGGGGACCCTTCAGCGTTTCCTTACACCTCTTTGTAGATGCCAAAATGATCTGTTCTCCTTTGCTGCTCTTTTGTCTGACCTCAGGCAAATTAAATAACAAGCACTTTATAATTACCTTCCTCTGGGCCCGTGTGCTTTCTCTGACACTGTCTAGGCCGTGACCCTTGGATTTCTATAGATGAAAGCAAATCATGAATGTGTACAAGAACCAGTCCACATAGATTAAGAGAACTTTCTTCACTTTTCCTGATTCAAGAAATAAATTCTTGAAATGAGCAGGACCATGGTGGATCAATGGTTCAATATGGTGTTTGATTCTGTTGTCTCCAGGGAAGTTGATCCTGAACATTGGGAACTCCCACAGATCCCATTAGAGTGCGAGTCCCCATGCCTGTGAGTGGATGGCAGATTACTCCGTCCTGGTGGACTGTAATTCCCAGTGCTCAGCATCACATGATGTTTGACTTTGTACGTGAGTTTGACTTTGCTGCAAGGCCATCAGTCTCTGAAATTTCCACACATTTTTGGCAGCAGAACAGTGTTCAAATGATGTTAAAAGAGATAGTGTGAAGCTGACAACTGAGTGTCAACAGGGTCTCAGTTGTTGTCAGCCTTTCCCTGAGTCCTACTGTTCTGGTGAAAGTGCAGGCCAGCTTGTAAACCTAAGTGTCTCAATCCCCTGATGTTTCTCTGGATGTTATTTGCCCATGATTTGGGCCAGTGACCAGAAATGTGGGGGCCATAGGCTGAAATAGTTTCTCTCTTTCTCTGTATACGGCCAAAAATTGTGTTTATGATACTCTTTTTGTAAAAAGCTCCAGTGAACTTTTGAATATGGGTGCTGTTAATGTGACAGGGCTGGGTTTTTACCCCACAGGTTTTTACATCTGCGTGTTTAATCTGCTCCAAGCAGCTTCAGACAAAACTGCAAATAAAAATGCCTGAGCAGGTCTCCACAAGCTCTGTCCCTGTGCTACGTTACATAGCACTACTGATGTTACACACAGCAGGTAGTGGAGAGAAAAAGGGTGACTTTCAGAGTGAGTATAGTCCCCAGGGACACAGAAGCTGGAACTCTCTTCAAATCATTTAGTAAAACAGGGCAGTTACTTACTGGCCAAAACAATGGCCACTTGCCTGAGTCTCCCAGGACCGGCTCTGAGGCATTGCAATCCTTGCAGAAAGCTTTCCCTCCAGCTCTCAGCACTCACTGGTTCCTTACACTCCTTTCATCTGTGCCCTTCTTGTTGCCTCCAGTCTTGGTGGTCTCTGTTCTGCTTCAGTATGATTCCTGGGAGTGCTGCACTCATTCACCCTACTCTTAAATTGGGACATGCCTTACCCACAGTAGGAATGACATTGGTTTTCAAAAAAAACACATCATGGAGATCTAGATCTGTTCATTCCTTGCGTTTTAGTTCTGGAGTTCTGCTTTGATCTAGCCTCACAAATGTTAGGTCTGAACTTGTGCCAGTGTCTGATCTGACAGTGTTTTGGTTTGAAGAAACACACCTTATATTTTTAATCTTTCTTTTTTCTTTTTTTTTTTTTTTTTTTCATGAGAAAAATTAAACTTGAGTGGTTTGAGGGGGAATATTTTAACTATTTGGAACAGTTTCTGTGATGTGAAACTCTGTGATCAATAGCTGTTGAAATCCAAGCGATGGCCAAACCCTGTATTTTGTCTGCCTGCACTCAGTAGAGGGCCTGAGCCCACAAGATCTGGGGAATCCTCCCAGGGTTTACTATCCCCTTTGGGTAGGTTCATTAGCAACTAAAACAAGTGTAAATCAGTTCAAATAGAAACTAGGCCAAAGTTGTATTGGTGGATAGTTCAAGAGGTGCCCTGGAGAAAGACATTGCCTCCCATCTCCAGACCACACCTGCTTGACTTTGTGCTTTCTGCTACACATTAAGGGAGACTGCTTGGACAGACAACCTAGAGTATGAACATGAGCCTTTTGTCCCAAGAGACTTATTTATTCCCTCTCGTTTCGATTATAGGCAGCATTCGCAACATTTTGGGCAAATTTTTCTCACCTCTTGAGGTGTTACTTGGGTCCAGCTCTGTTTGAAGGAAGATTTCCTTGTGCTGTAGCCTCTCCTTAAGTAGCTCCAACTGTTTTGGTGAATGTAAATCATAGCCTGGTGTTACTTACAGCTTTTCTTTGCTGTCTACTTGACAGCTATTTCTTCTAAGAGGTGCATTTTGAGAACCAAATTATTTATGTATATGTAAAAAATAAAAAGTTTCTCTCAGCAGAGAAGCCTATTGGTAAAATCATATCCAATTTTCTTTTTAGTGACTGGTGTGCTAAGGCCATGGGAAGGCTTTGCAGACTAGAGGGTTGTATTTGGAGCCTGGAGTACACTCGGCAGGAATATGAATTGCCAAAGATGTCTGGGAGAAATAATTTTCCCTCAGTGTCTTGCTGATCAGTTTGGTACACGACGTGAACCTTGGAACAGCAGAGCAAGTACTTCCAGCTGGCTTCTGCCCCCAGGCACCACAGGCATAGTCCCTCATGTGAAGAAGCAGCATGTGAGATGATGGGGTTGTCAGAGAACGCTTGACTGCATCTAATTTTTAGCGGCCAAATTTAGTCTCCCCTCTTTGATGTTTGGAAGAAGGACTCCTGTGCATAGCAGTTTATTTCTTGTGGTTGCTGTTGTCTTTGTAAATGCCATAGTCTGCCAAGTATGTGCCCAGTGGGGCATTCTCATCTGCCCATTTGTCCACATCTTTATGGAGATTTTGCTGAATCGTTGCAGAAAAGCTCAGGATGGCAGTTGCTGGCAGAGGTTGGAATTGTGCAATTCTGTGACTTAGAAAACCCCTTAGGTTCGTGGTGGCCGTGGCATTCTCCTTTAGCCAAGATTCAGGGTATGCTCCAGGTCAGGTTAAGCGTCAGTCTTATCCTTTCCTTACCTCCCCTCTGCCATCATACACGATTACCACTTCTTTTGCACCAGCGCTCAAGTGACTCTATTGCACTGTTTCAGGGAGTGGATCCAGCAAAAAATGAAGTTGAAAAAGAAGGGATAAGCTGTGTGAACCTGCTCCCCAGGAGGTCACATAAGTGTTAGTGCTGGTCCATGGGAGAGGGTGGGAACAGGCATCCCGGAGGGTGGGAAGAGCTCTAGCTATGTGTTGAAAGAATTTACTCTGCACACAACCTCGGTGATTTTGATAGGGAATTTATAAATTTGAGCTTTATTAAAGTCACTAAGTGTTAATATTGCCATGTTTGTCCTGCAGCAATATCAGGAGGTTGCAACTGTGACTGTAGCACTGCCATGCCTGGCTCTGTGTACACACCAGAGGATAACTGCACAGGGTTTGCAGTCTCCCTAGATGTGACAAACACAACCAATGACAATATAAACGTGCTTCATTTGGAAGAGCCACTCTGTTCCTGATGAAAAGTTTCTCTTACCTCTCTTGCCTTGTGTTCTGTCCAGCACAGGCAGTAGCTTTGAAAAGGATGCAGAAAATATGGCAATTATAGTGCTGCTCTTGCAGCTGTAGGGAAGCTAGACTGCTGCACTGTAGGTTGTCTCCAGTTCATAATAGTTACCAAGGGACTTATCCTACAGGATTTTGTCTGAACTGACAGTCCCGTCTTGAATGCCTCTGTAACAAGCCATTGCAGTGAACTGCTTGCTGCCTTATCAAATATAGTTTTAATTTTGTTCTCCTAAAAATTCACTGGATGTTCCTTATTTCTTGTATCCAAGATAATGTGAATAGTTTCTTCTCATTTATCTTCTCTGCGGCATTCATAATGTTAGCCAGTGTAAGCTGAGCTATATTACTGTTCTTTTAAGTGAGATGTGACCCAGCCTTTTATGATCTGGGCTGTTGCCAAAAAGTTGTAGCTATAGAGATGGGAACTGCATGGAGCCTTATAAAAGGCATGTGGTACTATGATTTGCTCTAAGTACTTCTGGGAGTTGAGGTGTGTTCTTAGTTATATACTGCAAACTGAAGGAAGTATTGCTGTGGGTTTAGCTCTGTGTCTTGATTCAGAGAGATGGTGATTTTTTTTTTTTCTGGTTGGATTTATCTGTCATTAAGCATTTCTCTCTTGTTGAAACATTGCTCTGTGGCAGAAGTTTCTGTAATGAGTGTATGTATCAGCTTTTCCACCACCACTACCTAGTGTCTTGTATGTTAACCTAGCCACTGTTTATGTTGTTACTATCCTGAGTTGTGAACTGTGTTTGAAGAGCAGAGATATGCAGACCCCACAACTGGGTGGCAACCCTGGACAGAGTGGAGGAGACCATCAGGGGCTGCTATCCTTTCTAACCAGTATTGTCGATCCTATATTGCTGAACCATTTAAATGCAAAATGCGTGAACTACAAGCATTAAAGGGGTTTACTGCTGCCCTCTTTTTGTGAGGATCATGGTCACATCTCAGTGTGTCATCTGTTGAGGGGTACACTGTATCAGCTATTGCCAGTGCTTTGGTGTCCTTTACTGCTGGATGAACGCAGTGTCATTTGGGGAAAAAAATGGGAAGCATTTCAGGAATTGGCACGTTTGAGGGGATTTCATCAGTTATGATCACTTGGCTCCCAGCAATCATTTAGGGAACAATTCCCTTAGTTCAATTCAGAACAGAACTCAAAAGGGAATGCAGTATGTCCAAGTCTTGGGTTTTGTGTAAGTACAAGCAATATAAAATAATTTACATCAGATCTTGTCTTCAAAACTATGGATTGTTTCCTTCTTCCATTTGGTAAATCTAAGGATGTAATTAGATGTTACATAAATTGGATGTGACACAAGACAAACTAAGAAATTCCTGCTTCCTACCCCTGCTGCTCATGCCTGCTCCTGCTGCCAGTTTTTCACTGCTCTGGTTGTGCTCATGCAGCTGTTTGTGGGGCTGTGCTGAAATTATCCAGATTAAACTTCTCCACACACAAAAATATCCAGCAGCAAAACCTTTTTTTTTTCTTATCAACTCAGATCTGTACATCAAATCCATCTTACTTATATGCATCCCTCCGCAAAGTCACACTGATGTAAGCAATGTGGCACTGTACTGTGATGTGGCTTTGCACCCGGGGAAAATGTGTAGCAAAACAGGAGACTTTGAATAGAAGAATGTAAACCAGTGATACTGGTAATTCCTGATGTACCCTGTGGTCTGAACCAGCTTCTGCTTTCAGCTTGTATGCACACTCAGAGACTTCAGATGGAAGTGGCCTCAGCTGGTGGACTACCTATCAGTATGGTAATACTCACCAAACATAGTGTTTAGAGGGGTCTGCCTCGTTCTGAGACATTTTTATATCTGTTTTGTATTTAGCCAGAAAGCACCTGTGGTCCCTTGCTGTTTGAATAGTAGCAACTGTATTATATACAAAAAACAAACTCAACAAACAACTCTTTACAGTGATTGGAAGGAAACTGTGATGTTGACAAACCAACCTACTGACTCTAGCTCTAGCTCTGTGTGTTTAATTGCCTAAGTTCTCAATTTATGGCATACTAGAAGAAGATAGATAGAGATAGCTTCTTCTGTAGATCACTTAGCATTTGTTCACCGCCTTTGCTTATTAGTGTAGGAAAGATGAAATAATTTTTTTAGGCATAATGCTTTTTCTGTCAAGCTGTGCAGTTGCCGCCTCTAGTATGGTAAAGTTTGGGCCAAAGATGCTGCGCAGCTGTCCCAGCCTTTGTTTGTTTGAGTTCTGTACTGACATTTGATTAGCAGAATATCAGGATGGGTTTACTTTTTTAAGTACAAGGTCATTAAAAGATGCCAAGTGTCTGTGCATTGTTGGATTACATCTTGGAACCTCTGAGCCTACTTAGAAGAGACTTTTACTTTTCCTCTAACCTCCACAGGACGAGGTAAATCAGGATAACTCCAGATTTTTGCCTTCTCTGAGCATGCCAGATAGAATTAGTATGTAAAGCCTTACCAATTAAGAGAGATAATTACAAACTGAGATGCAGGGAACTCCCATTCACTTGCAGCATTCATCAGTTTAAAGTTTCTTCAGAGGAGATGCAGGGATAACACTCCGGGGTGGGAACACTTCCTTTTAAAATTACTAAGCAACATTATTGTCTTAAATGTAAATTAGACAATTAGCAAGGTCAAGAGACCACACAAAAGATTTTATTGGTTTGAATAAAATGCAGCCTGACACCAACTAGTGTAGTAGCAACCAGATTTTCTGAGTAAGTGTGAATCACCATATTAGATGCAATTTCACCTTGTGTCTCACTCACACATCTACTGTGTTCCAAATTTATTATAGGGCAGTAATTATTTAAATCCAGCTTTGCTGTATTTTACCTACTCTATTTCTATATAAGGTCTTGGCATTAATTTCTATTCAATCTTTGTTTTATGCTTGACATTTCTTAGACTTTTCTCTCTTCAGTGCTTTGTTTCTTTGCTTCTTCTGGGGGTTTGCTTAAAAGCTATGCAGACTATTTTTTAAAAAATCAGAAAAGCACGAGTTTAAATGATTGTAAATTATAAATCTTGAGCTGTCTTTTTGGCTAACACCCATCTGTTTTGGCTTTTACTACTTATTTGGCATGCATTACTTTTTCATCCAGATGTATTTACTGCTACCAAAGTGAAAAAGCTCTGGTTGTATTATAGTAATGTTTTTCACAAAGTTCTTCTTGTGTTAAGGGCTATGGATCATCAAAGCAAATGAAATCTGTTATTCTCCAACAGATTTCGAACAGATAAGACAGACAAATGGTGAGAGAAAAGATGCCATATCGTCTGGATCACGTGCAGAACGAACAGGGTACTGGGAAGATGTGGTGAGAACGTGTGAAGTTTATAGTAAGTTGGAAACTGAATCCAAGTCATGTTGTTTTATTGTACTGCAAGTAAAATCTACCATCCTTTCCTCAAGATCCTCCCACCCAAAATTTTGGATTGAAATGGTTATTACAAATTTTAATAATAGCATGTAAAGTTTTACCTGAAGGGAACATGGAAAATTTGTATTAGATCCTTATTTTTCTGGGCAATGTGGTTAAAAAAAGCATTGTCTTGCCTTTATTTACACATGAGAGACAGGGTTCCTGCCAGCCAGCCGTGGATGCAGGGCTTCTCCTGAGTGAAATGCAGTGCAAGGTTTAAAGCAGCAGAGCTGGAAGGGAAGGGAGGACTGGCCCTGCCAGCTGGGGAGACACGGCTAAATAAATTGAGCGCTTTATACAGTGGCAGGAGCTGAATCATGTGTCAGACAAAGCAGACAGCAGGCATAGAGCCCAGTTAGCATCCACCAGTTACTAATAAATATCTGACCACAGACATAAGGGTGACAGAATTGGATTTTATGTAATTCTTCAGAGGTCTATGAGATTGCAATCCCATGCTTTTACTACTAGAAGTGCAACATGAGGCTGATAAGAAACCTAGTATTTGGTTTTGTACCTCTTTGAAGCAGTACAGCCCATGGCCTTAGCAGGTAGGCTAGGTGTCCCTCTTACAGTGGGTATTCAGAGTACTTGGTGAGACAGGTCAATGTTATTATCTTTCACTGTACAGACAGTTATTGCAGCACAAAGGAAATGAGGCCCAAACCCTCAAAAGTTCTTTGCTGGACTCTGAGTGATTTCAAGGACATTCAGGCCCTGTATATTTCCGGGGCTTCAGGCCAATGTGATTTTCTGTGGTGCCACCAGCAGCACGGGCTCTGTCCCAGGCAATGCTTGCAGAGCTGTGATTTCTAGGTCTCAGGCTAGTGGCTTAACTGCAGGACCACACTGCCTTTCCTAATCCTTTGTTCAGATCTGTGCCTTAAACCTGTCTGTTCTGCGTGACAAAAATCCCTTTGCTTTTTATGCTGAAGTTGTTCCTCTGAGCTTGAAAAGACTAAGTGCTTCTTGGGTTATGGGAAGTCTGTTTTGTTGAACTTGTGCAGTGCGGGAATAAAAAGCCCAGGTTACAGTGCTGGGTGAGCAATACCCAGCACCCACTCAGCCCAGAACTCTTAACTGATTAAATCTGGCGCTGTGAGATCATAGCAAAGTAATAACACAAATCATGAGCAAATCTGGAGTGTTTAGCTTGTTTTTGGTGGGAAAATCTTCAGGAAAAAGTAATAAAACAGTGAAATAGAGAAAAGAATGTTTCTACATACTCTTTGATCATGAACACACATATTACATCTGTGTGCATAAAAACAGAGTTTAATAAAAACACAGATGAATTTCAGGTAAATAGCTGGAATAGAATTTTACTGTGGTTAGAGAATTCTGCTGAAGTGGGCTTAAAAAAAATAATTCTGCTTGATGCCATGAAATGGCATCAAAAAGCGAGGAAAGCTACCCTTCACTTTCTTAGAGTCTGCCCATGAGTTAGAGAAGACAACTAGTATATAATTTTGACCAGGATTTAGGGAAAGGGGGGAGGGGGGGAAAACAAACAAAAAAGAAAAAGCCAACTGGGCACAGAGTATCTCTGTTCCCTCCCACTGCAAGGTTTATTGATGCTGTCTGCAGATTTGTGTTTGCTTTACTGCTGGTAGTTAGAACTGGTGATCAAAGGCTAGTATAGCTGTACTCATGAAGGGACATAATTGGTTGGACTCTTTGAGTCCTCTGTAACAATACTCTGTTTTGTTGTGTTAGGCAGAGCTCCACAAAGTATAAAACATTGTATGATTGCTGGGGCAGTCGGTCAAATGTTTTCTTCTCGTCTCGATTCCTTTTATACAGGAAACCAATATAGCTCAGAGCCCATGGATGAAAGCTTTAAACCTGGAGGGTGCCTGGTGTTTCCTGAGAATCTCACGGGGGAAACATTCAGTCCTGAAACAGCTTTGCTGACAGATATATTTTTATAGCTTATTATTTTGTCTCCTCATTCTTTGTTTCATTTGAATATAATAGGCTCTTTATTTTTAAATACTCATCTGTTCCTGCTGTTTAAATCCTCACCCAAAAATCATAATTTTCTGGGTTATTTTCTTTTTTGACATCACATTTGGTTGCTGTTGAACATATGTGCTACAATGCCTGTATAGAAGGGACATTGTTTATTTTTCAGTAATAAATTTTCCATTTTCCTTTCTGTCTTTCGAAAAGAATCCCATATTTCAATTTGAAGCAAAAGGTTATAGACCTATTTATAGTTTTTGAATTTTGGCAGTGGTGTAAGCATGTTGTGTGGTTTTGTGACTTCATGAGAGAAAAAGCTGGAGTTGCAGATGAATGTGTAAAAGTGTTATTTTCTTGTTAGTTTTCTTTACTACATGAAGTGGAAAAAAACCTTCTGATACAGCTCTACCCGGGTATAGCTTGTATATTCTGAGGACGACTCCAGGGTCCAAGCAGATAAGCTGTCTGTGTCTTTAAATTACCAAGGCAAATTTCCCAGTAGATTCAAACATGATAAAATTCAATGGAATAAAATGTACAGAATGGCTTCATCGCTTGGCAGTGTTTAAATGTGGAATGTGAGCCCCATGTTACTAGTGGAGTTATTTTTCTTTTCCATACTTTTCAAAATTATCTGGTTTGTTTAGTCATTTAAAAGAGTAGATACACAGCTTACTGATATTTGATAGTTTCTAATGCAGACAAATAAGCAACATGGGGTAGGAAACATATTTAGGAAACATAACACTGCTTGCATCCCATCAGTTACAGAACTGGAGGCATTACAGAAGGGTGGGCCTCTGAAAAGCAGCAATCCCAGGAGCTTAAAGGCTGTGGCACACAGAAGACTATAAAAAAAAAAAAAATGACACAGCTACCTAGGCCACATTAGTAAGGACATTGCACTAGGCAAAATTGTTCCAGAGGCTTAAAGGTTTAAAATCTGTGTAAGAGGCAGGCAGCATGCCTTTTTCATGTAAGATCTGTTTTAGGATGCTGTCTGTGAGAACCTGACTCCTCCTGCTCCTGCTCCATGCACTTTCCAGCCCTGGGGGACAGAGCAGCAATGTTTGCCCAACTGCCCCTTGTGTGCCAGTGATTCTGCACAACGCCAGGTCAGCATGACATAAACACACCACTTCTGGCGCGTTGCAGCAGATTTCATTGTGATTTCCTGCACCTTGAAAGCAAAGCAAGCTGGAGAGCCAGAGGCAGGGTTTGCTCTCTGTGCTTCCACTGGCTCTGAATGACTTTTGGACAAGTTCTTAAATCTGATTCTTAGTTACCCACCTTTAACTAACAACTGCAGTGTTTGCCTCTGAGAATATTTGAGAATAGAACTGGTGGGGAAAAAAAACTTTTCTGTCCCAGAAAAACTCTAAATATTAAAATGTTATATATATATATGTGCTTTTCTGTACAGAATATTTCCTTTTCTCCAGATTTGTTAAAGTTCACTTTTACTTACTGAGACTTATTCACTTTTACTTATTGAGAGTTAAATGCTTTGTTGGCGATTTGATATTCTGTGGAAAGAAATGGTTTTGCTGAAGTGGGATTTGCAGCTCAGAAGTTGTTTCAGGAATTCCTTTCTGTTGCATAACTTGGTGCAGCACCTGGAAATTATTTTAAGCTCCTTGCAAAAGAACACACAGAGATCTATTACATTATAATTAATAATTGTAATGTAATTATTAATTATTACTATGATTACTTAAGCCTTTTAAGTAATGTTCCTCTTATGTGCTTTCTTCCTTGCAGATTGATCATCTTAATTATTTCTGTTTGCATGC
This sequence comes from Empidonax traillii, assembly GCF_003031625.1. NCBI lineage: Eukaryota > Metazoa > Chordata > Aves > Passeriformes > Tyrannidae > Empidonax > Empidonax traillii. The sequence continues at coordinate 549,011 of NW_020955405.1, read as the reverse complement.
ACTTAGCACCTATTAAAATGAAACTTAAAATACATTCTCAAGCAGTTTGGAAACTGCTTTGTATGTTTGGAGGCCATCTCATCGGGAATGGACTAGCTTTTTTCATTTCCCTGTGCTAATGGGCATGGACTTTGTGTTATGTCTTTTTCCCAGACCTCTGACAGAAAATTACCTCTCTGTTTTCAGTATTTTGAGCCTCACTGGCAATGGCCTAATGATTAACTCCGAGCAAGGGGGAGCCAGTGCAGTCATCCCAATACAGTGAATTCTGCCAACTCCTAAAAGAAGGAAACTTGTGGAAGTTTGTAGATTTGACACATTTTATAAGTGGATAATGAATTGGCTTTTTATGTTTCAGTCAGTGTTAAAGGTTATAGACCCTTTGTCACTGTTCACAAGCCCCTTGGCAATGAGGATATTTTAAAATCCTCAGTGGATGGAGTTCAGTGTGCAAGTCTGCACAGGAGCTGTCTGCAAGACTAAACAAGTTTCAGATACAATTTTAAAGAGACCTAGAAAACCATTTTTTTTCACCTTCAAAATAGGTAATGACATGAAAGGATAAAAACATCTGCATTAAGTGGTCCCTCAAATCTGGTGAGATTAGGCTCAATTTGAACCTCACTATGCTGAGGCACTGCACTGTTTGTGAAGTCTTGTATACACAAGAAATATGAGTCGAGCTTTGTGTTGTTTTTTTTCTTTTCCTGGCTGTGATGGGTTCATTTGATGCAGTTACTAACCACAGAAGTGATGCAGTACTGGCCTGTCTCTCACTACATCAGCATTTTGAGATGAGTTGGTGTGCTCACACCTACTGAGCTGCTGAACTGTCCTGGATGGGCTGGGAGGGTCTAAAGAGCTCTGCAGCTCTCTCCCCCTTTTAGAGAAGTCCTTGCTAGCTGTGTTTATACTGAGATTTCCTGGACAGTTTCCTGTTCTGCTTTAGCTGCTTCTGACAGCACAGCTTATTATGAGTAGGTCTGAAAACTTTTCCTTCTGCTCTGAGATGCAGATTACTACAATGCTGGTGAAGGATCACTGAGGCATTGAGATTCAGGAAATCTGAATGTTGGGGTTTTTTCTAGGCTTACTTCTGAGATGGTCTTTAATCCTCCCAGAAATAAAGAGGAACAATAAAATTTGGCTGCCACACTGGTTCATGGAATGGTGTCCGTAAAAGTTTTTGAGATGTTGTGGGAGAAAGTATTGGTGGTGGTAATGTCATACTATAATCATGTCTGAATCTTCCGTAATTTAAACATAAGTATTTAAGTTTCCTGTACCTCATCGTAGAAGCAGTTATATCATCATCACTGGAATCCAGGGCACTCTGTACATCAGTAACATACCAGTTATGTGTGCCTTTCATAGACTAAATGACAAGGAAAGAAAAGCAATGGAGGAAGGCTTCTGTCATGGATTGGAGCTGATAATGACCAGGAGTTGCTCTCCTCCCTTCAATTCAGTAAGTTTTTTCAGTTCCTCAGCCTGGTTGCTTTTATGCTGCCGTATTTATTGTTATATGGTTGTTGTCTTTTATACTGCAGATAATAGCTTATTGAGACTCGAGGAACTTTATTTGTTTAACCTTGGATCTCTGGAAAAGAAGCTGGTTACTTTGAACCTTTCAGCCTTCTGCTGTTAAACGTGTTGAAAGACATAACTCAAATTTAGTGCTTTTATTGCAATTTTAAACACACAAATACATGCCTTCATTCTTACAATCAACATCAAAAGGCCAGAAAGTCTGGAGTGTATCAATCATACGTTGGTCATTCACCATTAATCAACATGCACATGCCTGTATCTCTATCAGGATCTCTTCTCCTTCCAGCATGTTCACTCCACCCTGCTGCTGGAAAAAAATACAAAGTCAGGAGGAAACCCAATAGGCCCCAGTTGTCATGTGCTGTAAGTAAGGACAAGTTGACTTCCTTACATACTTTGGTATGACTGTAGTGTTTGTCACACGACTGAGTCTATGCTTATTTATATGCAATGCCATGACATTTCAGCCATGGAGTTTGGATTTGCTGTTTGCAGTTCACATGAAGATTGTTTAAAATAACAGATCCTTAACTGTTGCAGACTGATTAGTTAATTTTATAACTGATAAAAACAGTAAAGTAATAAACATCAAAGTGCTTAGGTCCAAAGTCCAAAAATGTAAAGTAAGAGCAAATATGTGAATGTTTGACAGTTAATTGAGGCCCTGTGTACATGCGTATTTGTGTATTATGACCCGTCTCATTTATGTGTTCTACAGTGTGTGCGTCATCACTGCTTAACTCCACTCTCTGTGTTGTGCAATTTGTTTGGGCTTGCATGTTACAAGTCAATATATTGGTTTTCGTTAGTGGTCTGGTTTCATAAACGGAATTATCTCTCTGGATGGAAAATAGAGTAAAAGAACACAAACGTTGCTTTAGAAGGACAGTGTTCTTGTTTGCGTGCATAGGTATTACTTAACAGAGGTTGTGTATGCTAGACTGTGTGCCTCTTTTTGTTAGCTAAAATAAGATTAACTGCATGTGTAAGACACTGAATAAAATTTTTAAAGAATGTTTCTACCGAAAGCAATGGAGTTCAAACATACTTGCTTATTTTTCCCATTCTGATGTTTTCCCTCAACCCTGCTATCACTACTTTTGTGCACCAAAGATAAGCTCACTTGCCCTAGAAATCTAATAACAGGAAAACTCTGCACCGAAAAGTTTATATTAACATGCAAGAGTTCATGGTGTTGCTAGACAAGCAAATTATGCAGAAAAAAGGAAAAGTTATTAGATCACACGCGATCTGCAGTCCTGTAGGAAGTATGGAAGAAATACAGAAATTAGCCCAAATGTCCCAAGTTCCAGTCAGTATGTCAATGAAAGAGCATCTGTCCTCTGCTGATTCCCTTTCTCTTGGTTTTCCACATCTCAGGTACATGCTTTGTGGTGATAGTCCCTATAAGCACAACATAAGTATACGGAATATCTGGTGGAGAAATATAAACTCTCTTTTTTGTGTGTGTGTTTTTTTTTTTTTTTTTTTTTTTTTTTTTTTTTTTTTTTTTTTTTTTTTTTTTTTGGGTTGGTTTTGGGTTTTTTTGTTGGTTGCTTGGGGTTTTTTTGTTCTGCCGGCGGTCTGTATTGTGGCACAGAAGGCAGGAGCTGCTGAGTGCTGTGGCTCAGGATTGTAGCTAAGGAGATCTATGGGCTTACCTTGGAGAAAAGGGACCCATCCCTTCCTTTCCCTGCTGCTAGCTCTGGTCGATGTAGGACGGCATGCTACACTTGTTCAGTTCAATGGTGTGGCACAAGATGGATCCTGGGTACTTTTTGGTGGGTTACTGAACCAAAGTGTTAAGTAAGGGGGGGTCTATAAGTGCCAATACCAGTTCAGAAAATACCTAGAGAATTTCTCTTCTGCAAACATTTCCAATTTTCTGATTCTCTACCTGAATATCTCTCTGCAAATCACAAGGAACTCTGTAAGATAAATTATTCCATAGTGATAAATGTGACATGACTATTCCATAATTTTTCTTTTATTCACTAGATACAGATCAGTGTTTTCCTTTTCTCTTAAAGTTTCCTTTATGCTGTGGGATTTTTTAATGACAAGCTCTTCAAAGGAGAGAAACAATATTCTTACGCACATGGAAGCCTTCATTGTTTCCCCTGCTGCTCCTTTGGCTTGATGCTGTATTCAAGGAGTAATTGTGGGAAGTCAGTGCTCCTCTTCCTAAACATAAACTAGGTTAAACTGCACTCTTCCTGTCTGCTATTGTTAGCAAGAACTTAGAAGATTGCCCTGTAGCAAGTCAGTCATGGAGAAGAAAAAGCAGGACAATCAGCATCTTCTTCACAGAGCTGAATGCAATGCCCACCTTTTCACTTGCCCTACATAGGATTGTTTGCACTGGGAATTATGTCAAATAATCTTAATGAGAGGGATGACTTCATTCCCTCGAATGAAATTATATGGGCAAATAAAGCAAGCAGATTTAGATTCTGGTGGGTTATTTTCTCAACAATGACATTCTCTTTCAGACAAGTATTAGCCCATGAAAGGAGCAGTTGTGTATTTCTTCAGCAAGCTTTTTCAAACTTTTGTAGTCTCTGTAGCTAAGGTAATTATGAAATAATTTGTCCTTAACTTTCTCTGTGTCGCCACAACAGAAGTCAGCGAAATACAGTTGAACATAGAACCAGATAAGCAACTAGCTTCTATATGTCTTAGCACCTTCCTACTTCAGACTGAGATTACTAGGTGGGAAAATACTTATAAAAAACACTCAACCCAAAGCTCATGTTTCTGGATTTATTTATTTGCAGCAAGAAAACGGTATAAAAGAGGTATCAGAGAAATGCACTGTTGCATACTACGAAGGAGGATCTTGCTATAAATTTGTACTTTTGAAGAGTGGAGAATTGTAACGAAACTCCTTCTGCTGCTAAAATTTTCTCTACTGACATGTCCTGGGGATTTTATTATTCACAGTCTTCTTTCAAGGAATTCTCACTGAGGTAAAAAAAAAAAAAGTTGGTTTAGGGCAAGTGAAATTTCATATGAAAATCCCTAGTATGGAGAAAAAAAAATCTTATTCTGTGTTTAGAATTAGGTTCCAGCTTTTGTTTCTGTTGTTTAAAAGATACTGCAATTTTCTGAGCAACACATCTAGTTGCCAGCTGTTTTGAAGACTGTGGTTTTAAAAATATTTATCTTATGACATAATGGTATACTTTCAAGTATATTGAATATGGCTGTTTTGGGCCCAAGAGATTAGTCAGCTTAATCTAATTTAACATTTTTATTCCTTTTTGTTCCTGCTTTGTATAAGTGAGGATACTTACAAGGCCATACAAGGTGGAGGCATGTATCATTTAATAACATGATTTGGAAAAGCATTTAATCCCCTTGGTTAGTGTAAGAAAATTTTCTAGATCACAAAGACAGTGAATGATGGTAAGCATGCTGGAAGGTTAAGTTAATGAGGCATGAATAAGCGTTGTCTATCCACCAAGAAATGAATAAAGTGATTGTATTTACTGTGGCTGAATAATGTATTTAAGAATATCTAGACTGCTATTCAAAATGCTCTTTTAATAACCTTTTTGTGCAGATAACTGTAGGCCCATGTGACTGTCACAGTGAAAAGTAAGGAATCCTTTCTGCATAGACTTGCCTGGTTTTAGAGCTGAGTTTGAAACTGCAAGTCTTCTCCAACAGAAATGGAAAGATAATGGTTCTTTTGTCAGGAAGAGTGAAAACTGTAGGCCTTGAAACATGGAATGAGATCTAGTGGGTTGTGCTACAACAATTTTACTGACCTACATGGTCAGTTGAAAAGACTAAATGGATTTTGGGATAGATACCTATCTTAAAAATGTATGTTTTCATACTTGTGTTCCAGAAATGTCCTTATTCTGGGCTAAAAAATGTTTTAAAAAGTTGAAACCTGTTACAATTTTCTGTCAAAGCTAAATATTGGCAGGTTTCCCTCTAGGGAAATCAAGGCCTATTGATATGTAAACATTTAAATTTAGTAAAAGTTTTTGAAGCAGACTCTATCTCAAACCTCACACATGGCCTCATATAAGATGGCAAGAAACGGTGGTATAATTGTGCTCTAGAGTCTGCTTTTCAAAAAATTATTTGAAGTACTCTCATAGCAAAACAATGCTGTCTTTCTTATTGATTGTACTCTGGGGCATTATTGGTTCTTTGCATCTTAGAGACTAAGATGAATATTCAGCAAGGATAAGAAGTAAAACCCAGATAAGGCGTAAAACCTTGACCAAACTGAAGTCAGCGATTTCAAGCTGAGGTCGTATATACAGTCTAGAATTTTTTGGTTGATTGTTTGTTTGGTTTGGTTTGGGGTTTTTTTGGTGTCATAAAGAGTTGTTACAGTCCTTCCCAGGTGGTTTAAGTTGAACTGAGCTGGAAGAGAATTTGTTGGCATAGAATGAATATTTTTGAAGATGTTTCTCCCATCTAAACTTCCTGGCCAAACTGTAAGGATCTGGCAGGGCAGGGAGAGGGCTGAGGCATGCCACGAGCCACTGTAAGCTGTTGGAGGCAAACGCTGTGCTTCCTGTGGTGCTCAAGTACTGCAAGTTTTGCAGCCATGGGATATACGGAATGACTTGTGAAATCTTCCTGATACTGGAAGAGTTCAACATTATGTGGGTCAGATTTGCATGAGACCATGGTTTATGCATAGGGCCTGTTTGTTTTAAAGAGGGGTGTAATGACTTACCCATTGCCTGCCTGAGCACTTCTTTTTAATGTTAAACACCCATGGAACTACTGTGGAAGCAGCCTCAGTTGGCCACATTTCTGAGAAGTGCATCACAATAGCACATTAGTCATCCTCACTTGATAAAAACAAGAAGGATGAATGGAAAAGCATAGCACAATGTAGAGATCTCAAGAGCGGCTTGTATAGAAAGAACTAGGGGTTTTTTTGTTGTTTTTGAAGTATGTGTGAAGACACTGCTGCTCCTTGAAAGCCTCTGGGTTTTAGGTTTGAAAAACTACAGAATCCTTGGGATTGCAGGACCTTTACCAGTGGTTGATTCAACCCTTTTACCCTTTGGAAGAAGAGAAACAAAATTCTGGCTTCTGCCGTGGCATGAGGCCATCTGACGTGTCCTTGGAAACAACCAAGTAGAAAGGTCTGCCCGCTCTGTGTAAACATTCAAGAGCACACAGCATTTTCTGGGTGAGCTGGGGTTTTGTCCTGAGTCACTACATTCTTTCTCCACAACTGTGCAGTTAGCTGCTGCCTTTCAGCATGTTGCACAGTGCGGTTGCATTGCATGTGAACAGTGTTTGGGGAACATGAAAGTCTCTTTAAATAAGTAGTAGTGACCAATTGCACGATATTGAATAAACACTGATAGTCTTTCCCTATTCCAGTGTGCAGTAAAGGGCAATTTTCCAGGACTGATTAAATGTTGCAGGGCCAGATGTGAGGATCTGGTGAGCTGTATGTAGATCTCAGGGGAAAAAAAAACAAACCAGTTTTGATGACTTATGGAAAGACTTTTGCTTGTAGAAGAGAAGCATAGAAATGGTCTCTTAGTTGCCAGCAGAAAATAATAGAAGGAACTCTAGATGCAAAAGAATGACTTGAGCAGGGGTTATGTTAGCAATCTCTCAGGATGAGAATTACTTAGATATCTCCTTGTAAAATAACATATCAGTCAGATATTAGTAATCATTGCAGGAGAGTGGCAAAAATGCAGCAAAGAGACCCCAATATATCTACCAGATGATGCCCAAACTGCCCAGAGCACCAAGCTCTCATCTGTAAGTTCAAAGACTTAACAACTTGATCCTTTCTTCCCACATTTATTCATCCAGCTGCTGCGGTTCTGTGAGCAAAATTTCATTGTCACTTAAAACTGGCTTATGAGTTCACTGGCATATGAGGAATACTTTAAAAATATGAAGCATTTTGACATGTAATGTGATTTATAAGTTTGGTTCTTTCTGTATGACTGATTTCATTGTAATTTCAAGCTGTGATGTTACACAACAGAGAGAATCACCCTCTGCTGTTATAGTCCCTTTTATTCTTTGCCTCTTATTTGGTTTGCCATTGAAACATTGGGACAAATGCCTCAAGAAATGGTGCAACAGTCTCTCCAAGGCTTTGAAGGCCTGGAAAAAGCAATGGAAGGAACATGCAATGTACAAGTTATGCACTAGGGAATCATGAAGACATTCAGTTATTGTTTTTTGTTCTCTGAGTAAAATTACATTTGTAATTTCATTAAAATACAAAATTCAGGCTTGCAAGGTGTTCAGTGTCCTCTGCTCATTCTGACAACAGTAGGTCTGAAGAGTGACAGATTTTTTTTTTCTCCATTCCTATGGCTCTATACCTACAGTGACATTTGTTCCAATCCTGAAATTAATCATTAGATTAAACATTTGGAATCTAAGTTTCTGACTTAGCTTAAAAAACTAACTCCAAGGCAGATAATAATACTATGAGGATAAGCTGCTACTTCAGATGAGTGGAAATAATGTTTAAAATATGTTTAAGTGTGTATTTGTCATAGGAATCCAAGACTAGATTTGGGGATTTTCTAAACTTCCTTTTAATAATGTTGGGTTATTATTGGACATAGCCTATGTTTGTGTTAAACTAAAATATAATTGACTATAAACCAGTCTTGACACGTTGTGCTTTTTAGAAGGTCACTAGTCATTGAATAAAGATTTTCTTTAAAAAGTTACAAGTGATGTGTCCTAAAATATAAATTTCCAAATATGGATTAGATGTTACAATATAAAATAACTTTGCCCAAGCAAATAATAAGCTCACTTGTCTGGTATTAGGCCTTAAAGTAGGATTAACTGAAAGTTTCTTAAAAAATAAGAAAAAAGAAAGCAAGAGTCCTTGAATACAATTTTAGAAGGGCAAAGCGTTCTACTTTGTGTCCACTTCCTATAGATTTGACTTGGGACAGAATGCCAGTGCAAGATTGGATTTTGAGAATGTAAAGGGGAAAACACCAAAATTCCGTTAAGATTTAGGAGATGTGAATCTCAGCTGCATGTCTTCAGTATGTCAAAGTTAAAATGCAGTTGGCTCTGGAATGAAGTTGGCAACAAAGAGAGCCATTAGGCAGTGTCAGTGACCAATTATTTATGCATCTCACCTTAAAAGTCTACAAGTTCTAATACTGTCCTCACCAAGAGTCTGGGCTGAACCACCACTTACAAGAAATGCCATCAGTACAATTTGTCTTTCAGAGGAGTGGAAGGTGAGATAAAATCTGTTGGTAACCGCATAGTTCCGTAGGTGTGTATATCCTACATTGCTTTCAGTGTCACTGGACAAATCTTATTGCTGCTTTTTATGCCTCTATCATTGAAAGCAAAAAAGGAGAGAGTGGATCAGGGAGGAAATAAAGGTTCGTCTTCACTGCTTGCACTGCTCTTTAAATTCTGATGCCCAGGCAGTTTCAGAGTAACAATATTTCTCAAAACTACAACTACTATTCCTTCTCCTAAAAATTAGTAAAATTGAGTTAATTGTGGATGTAGGCAAAACTACAGAAATACTTAATGGAATGCATATGAGTTTCCACATCTTGTGCCAAAGTGAGTAACCAAGAAAAAAATGTCGATGTCAAGTTAAAGTGATCTGAATGTTGGAAATTCATTTCAGAGAATGAATGAAGAGACTGGCATTTTTGAGGAGGGAAGATTTTTATTGCCTTTTTTTTTCTTCTTTTAATCTGAATTAAATATGAGTACGCTCACAAAGTGAGCTTAAATGTAATGAAACAAAATGTGAGGCCAAAATGTGATAGTCAGCAATGAAAATAAAAATAACTTGTGACACAAACACTTTCCATTAAAAACCTCAGGGTAGTAAATGGATCTTCTCATGTTTGAAAATGTAAGGTCTTGTATGTCTCTGCAAAATGCACAAAATCTGGCATCTAGAATTTCACTACTTTGACAAAGCCTTAAAAAGAGATGAAAATGAGGGAGTCCTCACTCTAAACGTCAGCGACTTGGCAAGGCTATGGACAGTTGGCATTAACATCAATGCTAGTATTCAGCTGACATCCTTGTTCAATGTATCTTTCTTACTGCAACTGGCAAGGGACAAGAGCTATTGTGACTGCAACTTTGAAAGCAATATTTAATTAAGTAAATTGATGTGCTCATTGGGAAACTGCAAATCATTTTTATGTGGCCTCTTTTCCCTTTATTAAAGGCTCTTGAAGGGATGCTCTTTGCATTCAATAAAGCTTTATCTTTACAATAAGTACTTAGTGGTTTGCATTCTTCAGCTCACTGCTCAGTGAGTTTCAGAGCTGGAGTTTTTCCTGTAAATATCTGCATTCAGGAAAAAATACAACATTTGACTTGTGCTGACATTAAAAATCATCCTTTTTATTTAAGTATGAAATGTTGTTCAGTTCTGCTAAAGGAGAGGGATAAGGAAAAAAACTAACATTTCAGTGAGTTACTTCCCCCTGCTTCCAAAAATAATTTTACATAGACTGTACTCACAGAAGTGAAAAGGAGAAATATGCTTATGTTTTGGAGGTTGTGCAGGAGATGTAATCATTATTCTCTGCTTGGGCCTCCCGAAGAAGTAGGAAAAACCAAAATGTGAACACTAAAGGGTTAACCACAACATTCAGAGCAATTTGTCTATTGTTTCTCTATTAATATCTTTCACCAGCTTACCACTCATCACCTTTTCCAAGTAGTCTCCCTATAGCAAGAAGTGGCGCCATAGACAGACCAGATGCAATCTTGTCTCTGTTTTCTTTTCATAAGCATTTGCAAATTTGTTAAAACAAAAAGTAAGGGAAGTGGGAGAAAAATGTTTATTTTGTAGAAGCTGCCCCAAGGAGTGTTGAGAACAGGGGACTCTTTTTGCTGTAACCTCCTGTGCTGCCTGATGGGCCTCCACAGTTCTGTGGTGTGATTTGACTTCCTTAAAGGAGTGGTTCTATGTCATTGAAATGAACCTAGGTTCCCTTCACAGCAGTCTTCATAATCCTGAGCTTGTATTTTGAATATTTAGAACCTGTTGTCAGAACTCTGGGTCCAAAACTAGATTCTGTTACACCCCACCTTTAGTTTGCTGTTAATTTTCATCTCTCTGCTTAATTCCGTAAAACAATTTTCCTCAATGACATATCTGCACATAATTGCTACATGCATGTTTTTCTGTCTGCAGCATGATGGCATGAATACACAGACTGAGGTTTTTTTCCAGCAATGTTGCTCAAAGTCCTTAAATTTAAAACTGTCCTTTACTAGGTAAGTCCATCACTTTTCCTTAAAAAGAAATCTATTGCTTTTCTTTTTTTTTGGTCTCTAAGCTTCTTTCAGTTGCAGCTGACTTTAAAAGATGGAAAGCATGTATCTTACTTCATATGGAAAACAACCATATGCTTTATTAGAGTACAGCTTATTTCGGTTTTAAAAAAGCCCATCCCAAAACCCAAACTCATGAAAACAAAAAGTCTCTGCGAAAGTAGATAGTTTGTATATCTTTTCTTGCAGTTGAAGGTAAGATAAACATAAAATTCCAACTGTCATTGTAATAGCAGATTTATATGTTTTTACAAGCATAATCAATCGTTATATTTATAAGAGTTACATTTCTTTAATGCATCTCTTTTATAACTTTTCAATGAGATGCACAAAGTAGGCTCTCATATTGTGGCTGAGTGCTTGTCAGCAGCCCAGGTAGAACCTCTGGAGACTGGTCACATGAAGAGGTCATCCTCCATCTTTCAACTTCTGAACAGTAGGAAAGGCTAACCAAAATGGATTTATAACAACTGTTCTTTTGCAGCAGCAATTATTTAGTTGTTACAGGGAAGTTAGATGATCCCAAATGGGAGGAAGATCAGTTCAAAAATTGTAAATCCTTGCTGCCACTCATTTCTGAGTATTGAATGAATGAAGTCAACTTCTACTTCTTTAGAAAATACAGCTGATGTAGAGTTTTACATTTGCCATCCTGATGCAGAAAATCTTGTTGGTAACAAGAAAATCAACCTTAATTCCTTCCTGTCAATTGCACAATTATATTCCAAGTTTTTCCCATTTCATTTGAGAATTTGCATATATGTATGTGTGTACAAGCTGGTTGGCCTATTTAAACAGTAATGGCAAGACCTGGAAAGTTTATTGCCTTATATGTAAGATTTTTTGAGAAATTCTGCTACCTCTTTGGCCAGCAGTGAGCTTTGCCATGTGATGGTAGTGGTCCAAGACTTTGCTCAGTGTTGCTAGCCCCTAACATAGGAAATATGCTGCAAAAAGCCAGCCTGAATTTCTGCCTGAAGTTACGTTTTTGGTATCTGTGGCTCTTGGTGTTGAACAGGAGAAAAAAACCTTGCACTCAGATAGACTTTCCTGCCTTTTGAAGAGCATCTTGTCTCCTTATCTTTTGCAGCCTGTGCTGTAAACACTTCTTTAACTACTTCCAGAGCTCATTTCCACAAGCACAACATTTGGCTATGCCATTCGATTACCACCAGAACAGAGGAAAGCAGTCTTATAGGGTCACTTTGTTGCCTGTGTTATACTCTATCATCGTCCAGCCAGTGTTTACAGAATGCCACAGTTAACGTTGCCCAGATGCTCTATCTGTGGGAAACCTAGAAACCAGGCAGCACGGACCGCCAGTGTTTTCCAAATTCGACCGTCTTATCCGAGGTCTGGGCTGTTTGTGTGAGGGGGGTCACGCCGTGGCCTGGGTGTGCTGTCAGTTAGCCCTGACAGGAGATAGCACCCATGAAGATGTTGAAGTTTGTGTTGTTTAGGCCACTTATGGCTTTTCAGCAGACATTTTAGAACAAAGTGATGTGGTTTCTCTGGCAGCCTGTGGACCTGAAAGCATTTTTTAACGTGAGACTACAGCAGAAATACTGCCTCTAACTACAAGAACATTTTATGTAGTAGCTAGCAAAGCACATGGACGTTGCAGGAGTTGCATGGTTTCTAGAAGCTAGAGTATAACTGCTATTTAGCCTGTATTTTGCTTTGGTCATCACTTTTTTGGGTGTACATTTTTTCCATTTTTTCGCTTCCCACACATGCTGATGATTACTCAAGTCAGTTATTTCAGCTTATAGACAATCAGCTTTCTTAGAGTAGCTTGCTCTTAATGGAACACATGAAATAAGATTTTTTTTTTGGTGGCAGATTTTTTTGAGTGTGTATGTCACACACATATACCAACTAATCCTAAGAACTGAAGAAGTAAGACTATTTTCAGCCATGCTGAGGGGATATTTGAAGTAAAATATACAATCTAACTGCATAGTGTCATTATTGAATCATGCCAATAATATTTTACTGAAAAGAGCTAATATTTTTCATAAAATAAACACTTCAGAAATGGTCACATTCCACCATGCACACACTTGGAATGTATAAAAAAATATTAATAGTTTGTAGCAGCTCTATCTGTTTTCTACAAACCATGTAAAAGGCACAGAATCGTCTGGCCTACACAGCCTTTAAAATTATATATCTATTTTTATGAGGTTTTAAAAAGTATTTAAATTTCCTAATCTCTTTCTTGAAACTTTACTTTTAAATGGGAAATGGGTCCTTTGATGTGCATTACTATTTAAGAATATTTTTTGTTGGCTGTTTCTTTCTTGAGGAATTAATATATTGTTTCCTGTATATTTTGACCTTCTTATACAAAAAACTTTCTTGTGTAACACACAAATAACCCTGTTATTAACCTGAAGTTCTATGCTTTTAAATGTTTTAGGTTTTTTCCTTTAAGGGCTGGAGGTAGGGTTCTTTTAACTGCTTCATATCCACATTCCAAAACCTATTTAAAAACCTGAGTCTAAAGTCCAGCTGACAATGAACTCTATTTTCAGCTAAAACTCCCTCCTCCCCCACTTAGCCACACACTGTTTCTGCTGCTGGTCCACTTGTGATAAAGACCAAAACTGTTGTTTGGCTGACATGCAGAAGGAGTTGTTTATCAAAAGGAGGCTATTCTAGGAGGATATGCTCTTTAAACAGAACAATGGGGATTTTGAAGATAACCAAATCAGTACTACATAGGTGTTAGATCTGTTTTAAATTGTTTCTGTGTTGGAAAGTGTGTGTGTGGGGGGCTGGTATTTGGCTTTGAATCCCTGACTTGCAAGTGTGAAATGGCTAAATCCAAATTAGCTGCAACTGTGCTTTGTACTGCTGTTTATGCTTATCTGTCGGGCCTGAGCACAGCACCTGAGGAGCACAGACTGGGGGTGCAGGGAATGGGGCCCCAGAAAATCCAATTTCATTTTGTGACTCAGATGTACTTTGCACTTTACCCACGATATCTTTCTTTCTTTCTTTCTTTTTTTTTTTTTTTTTTTTTTTTTTTTTTTTTTTTTTTTTTTTTTTCCTTTTCTTTTTAAAATTCATCCTTGGTGCTGCCTAGTTAAAGCAGCAGTACATAAAAGCAAATGTACAGGCAGAGTCGTCTTTGACCAGTTAGGTCGGGTTATAGACACGTCCCTGTTCTGCTGATATAAATTAACTGGTTTCTGGACATGCAGAGAAGTATCAATAGCTGATAAACGAGAGGAGAAACCAAGGAACCTCGTGGGAAACTTAAAAGATCAGCAGATGCGTGTGAGGTGTTTTTGTTTGTTAATGCCTTCTGCAGAGAGAGAATCTCACCAAGAATAAAAGTGATCTTCAAAGACAAGGGAGAGGAACATTACATGTTCTGTCAAGCTCTTAGATGACTGTTTATGTTCTTTCCGAGCTATGACAATCCCTAATTTTCTTTAATGAAAGCTTTTTGTCAAATATTTTCTCAGAAATTTGTGTTAGTTTGCAATATACCTATACACCTGTCACCACGTTCAGCTGAAAATTCCTCTCTCTCCATTACTTGCTGAGCTCTTTTGTGGTACATCTAAAAATTTCTTTTCAAAACTAAGAAAGTGAAAATTCCCTATAAATAAAGCAGCAGCGATTCACTTCCCCCACTCTGCACTTCCCCCTGCAAGGCTAACAGCCAATAATGCCTCTCTAGATGAGAAGGAGCAGAAAAATTTCTTCTTCTCTAGTGCTGATCATATGTAAGTGATTTATTTAAGGCCACACGGTGAATTGTTTGCAAGAGGGGGATGATTATTTCTGCTGGCCATTTGATTAAAGCTTAGCCTAAATATATTTGGAAAATTGCAGGTGGTTTAGGAGAACATCTGGAGGTACTCTCTTTTCCTGAAATGTCTGTTTTGATTGATTATGGAAGGGGAGAGGTCTTTTTGTTGACCTGGTAGACATCTCCTGGCCCCAAAATTCAGGAAAAAACTCTTTTTTCAGCTGTAAGCTTCCTATCTTCTCCCTCCTTCAATACAAATGCAAGCTCAAATTCTTTTAAGTGTGGAAAGGGCACTTCGGTGACCCCTGCCTAATATCATTGACGCTGTTCTGCATCCTCACCTGAAGCCTGGATTTATTTTCTTAACGAGTCCCACTAGGTAAACCCCATGGAAAAACTAACCCTTGACAGCTCTTGCTGTTTTAACCATCACCTTTCAGAGCCAAGTGTGATGATGTGGAGATGAGGAAGAGCAGTTTGTTTATGCGAAGAACAGCCTTGCTGTTTGTTTTTTATTCTGTCCTGAAGTGATGCATTTTCAGAAGCTCTATCACAACCAGGAAGAAAAAGTCACTCAGTGGTTGTTCAGACAGATGTGGGGATGTGCTTTGTGCAGCAAGGTAAGCGGTAGCCTTATTATTGCAGTAAGTTTTGCCAGAGACAGAGCCCTCCAGCGTGGCAAATAATGAAGCTTTTTCTGTACTGAGTAACTGTTCAGAGTAACTGCATCAAAAGGGGACACAAGAACATCTCAGCCAACAGTGACAACCCAGTAGTTTCTTCTGTTGGACAGTCCCAGCACAATTTGCAGTGCTCTGCTGTTAAGTTTGAAGAGTGCTTCATAGGAATGTTGCCTGGGATTTAACCAAACTGGGGCTTATTAAACCAAAATGGTCCTCTTTAACTGAAATATATTCCTACAGAGGCTTGGAGTTTTACTTAGTCCAGATTTAGGGACCTACTGTTTACCCTTATGTTTGAAAATGCTGCCCTTGACTTTTTTTTTTTTTTTTTAAATCTTATCTAAGTCAAGAAACCATACTTCCATTTGGCTGTGTGGTTTTTTTTTTTGCTTCATTCTAATAACTCTTGACCTACCCATGTAGATTTGACTGACTGGGAATAAGGGTTGTCCTTAGTTATCGCAGTAGCTCAAATATGTTGACAGAGGTGTTGGAAATCAGGTTTTATGGCAATGTAAAGGCTAGAAACCCTACTTAAAGGGAAATACATTCCCATATTTCAAATACCAAACAATTTAGTGGAGGAAACGATTATAACTTGCAGTGCTCCTGGAGTCCAGCGAACAATTCTCTGCTTTGCATGTACCCACACCTGAAAGTTTGTTAGTGTTGAGCTCGGCGCATTGATTGCTGCTGCTTGAACTCTGGACTTGGTGTAATGATTGGTTCTTTGCTCTCACCGCTGTGCTGGATGGAGCCTTTGGAGACTGTCACAATGTAAATAAATACAGTCTGTTTGTTTCTGGAGCATTAAAAAAAAAAGTAAGTTGTATGTGTCAAAGAAGGGGTAAAAGCTGTGAAGGATTCATTTGCATGCCTTTGAGATGCAGGAGGTACAGGAAGCAACGGGTTTGGGGGAGGGCTAGCAAAGTCATTCCATACGGGTATAACAATAGGGAAACATGGAGAGTGGTTAGATGCTGTTAGATTAGATTAGCGCAGATTTATTTGGCAAGTGGTGTTTATTTTGCTGTTAATCATACAGAGGTACTTAAAGCTTTCAGAAAAAGTCTTATTCCCTGAATCATCATGAAGAATGGTTAGTTTCATGGGTGGGTGGTGTGTTTTTATTTTTGTTGTTGTTGGGTTTTTTAAGAAGAAGTTCAAATTTTTTTTTCTATAGAAATGCTGAACTACAACTAGAAAATGAAAGGTGGCAGTAAGATAGTTCAGGTTTACTGAATTTCTCTGCTGCCATGATTGTCCCTAGGCTGGCTTTTTGTTCCTCTTTTGCATTAGTGATATTATTTTCATGCCTTTGCCCTTGTTATAATTTTAAATGTGGGAAAATATGCTGACTAGTACTAAGTTTTATGTTTCAGTAAAGCAGAGACTGCAAAAAGAAAGAACAAACGAATTCACAGTTGGCTAGAGCTAATTTTGTGTAGTTACCAGCTTACATCATGGATTTCTCTGCCAGTTAGCTGTTTGAAAGTAAACTAGGTGGCATAGCATTGCCTGAAATCCAGGAAAAGGTTGGAGTTTCAAAGGAACGGCCTCTTCACACCGTTGCCAAATCACCTTTTATTTACTTTGCATTTGTAGGTAAAAAATAGGACACAGGTCTGATGGCTGCTGACAACCCTCCTCACTAGCTGTGGTTTCCCTTCAAAAGCTGTATTTGCTGTGAGCATTTTCTCCTTGAAATTTGCTGTGAGGGAGAAAGCTGGTGTAAGACATGGCTGTGGAGCATCACGGAGTTGGACAAAAGGGCCTGTGATGAGGCTCCCCACCTCTGCAGTGCACCTACCACTGCTCCTGCTTGCAGGGCACCCCAGAAGAGCCTGCCTCAAAGGAACCACCCTGCCTGTACACAGATGGCAATGCTCGCAGCCAGAGGCACGTTCCTGGACTAGGCAACCCCTGCTCCACATCCTTGGCCCTCTTCCCCTACTCCCTTCTGGTACCATCTTACCCTTCTTTTCTTCTGGTTTAGCTCCTTTTTTTTTTTTCTCTGAAGACTATGCAGATGCACAATTCCCTCTTGTTTACAATCTCTGTTAATCCTGCTGTGAGGGAGGCTTCTTCCATTGCTTTTCTCCCTTGTAATGCAACTAAGTCACCATCAGCCTTATCTAAAGGAGGGAGATGGTTTATCGCTGAAACTTCTCCTGACCTCCAGCCCCCTCCTGCCCTTATTCTCTGTCAGCTACCGTTCTTAACATGCACCTTTAGTGGATAAACAGTTAGCATGTTCCTATATTTCTCAAATTTCAGGGAAAGGGACATGTATGATTTGTGGCAAGTACGTGTGTTTGCCACTGTATTATTAGCACAGCCTTTTCCTGAGTCCCAAATGCTGGCCTATTTGCCCTTATTGGGCTACTGTTCTACTTTCTCTTTAATTTCTAAAGCAAATTTGAACTATACTTTAATTTCTACAATAACTGTTGTACACTAGTGCTTTCTGACTTCAGTGAAACTGTAGAACGGATTTGTATTTTTCAGCATTTCCTTTGACCCACTTTGCTGAATTAGTTTCCAGTTTCCCTGAAAAAGACTGTCTTGCCTCCCTTCTGGTTTTGCTATTTCCTTTTGTTTGCTGTAATATTTAATAAAAAGTTGCAGCAAGTAAAAACCATGGACAAAAGCGTAAGTGGAGGAAATTTCATTGGCTGAACAATACAGAAGATCAGATTTGGTGACCTTCATTTTTAGACATATTTTCCTTAATTCTTAACTGAAGGCAATTGTCAAGATGTTTTTTTCTTTGCTTGATTGAACTATTTACTTTAGGCTAGCTGAAGATAAATCCTTCTCTTTTTCAGTTTTTAGTTTCTTGATGCTTGTGATTTATGTCATCATATTTCTTTTTTTCGTCATTCACAGAGTGTTCCATAATAGAAGTGTTGCCTGGTAATAAAACTAGTGGACTCCTTCTCTCTGTATTGATTTTTTGAGAGCGGAGATGGCATCTTTCACATCTTCATGGTGTTATTTTAAATAAAGTTATTTTAAACAAAGAAGAAAGGAAAATGAGATTAATGCTCTCCCTATCCCTTCATAATCATCTCTTAAACATGCGGTACAGTGTTGGAAATAGTGAGTAATTCTCACCTTCGCAGCTCCACCAGCCAGAGTGTTTCATGTGAGAAATGTTGTTTTGCTGATGCAGGGCCCTGCTTACTCCATTGGGTTTCTCTTTGTGCCTTTTGAGATGCCAGAAAATCTAGTGCATAGGTCATGCAGAGGGAAATTAATTCGGTGCCATCTCGTTTCAGCTCCTGCTTATCCTTATCATGTGCCTGTGCCCTCCTCCAGGGGCTGGCAGGGGCTCTGCAGAGTGGTCTGTGACAGGAATAGCCTGGAAAGTTGCTTCAGGCGCAAGCAGGGCTGCCTCCCCTACCCTTAGGAGCTGGCTGGCTCCATGCCTGCCCTTGCCACGTGTGCCCAAGCCAGCCGTGTCATACTCCCTCTTCTCGTACTCACAGTGTTCCTGGATCATTCAAATAACAGCCTTGAAAATGCAGCATGGAAGTTTTAGAGGATGACTTCGGGCAGAGTTTACATGTTAGACACCAGAACCTGCTTGCCTCTGTACCTGCTCTGAGTTTACCTTAGCTTCAGGGAAGTGCCTGCAAGTACAAATGTGACCAAGAGGAACAGGGCTGGCTTGTATTGTTTGGAAGACTGGCATGAGAAGGGTGCACAGGATGGTTGTGTCAGGGTTGGAAGTCTTGGGGTAGCTGGAGCCATGTCAGTGCAAACCATATGTAGGAGGTTGGGACAAGTGTGGTGAAAGCCACAATAGAAGATCCTCTCGTCTCAGCACAATGCACCTATACCAGGACTTTGTGGTATTGCAGCTACGTAAGTGTGGTTCAAGCATTGTAAAACAAACCCCTTCCAGATAGCACAAATCATTCTCCTTTTGAAAGTTCTTCATTGTTTCAGTCTTCCCACACCTCCCAGCCTCAAATGCTTTGCCTCACACTCTAGTCTAAGCATAATAAATCTTGCCCTCATTTTTTCAATCTTCTCTTGCACTCAATCCCTGCACTATGGAGACCATGGCCAGCCTTTTGTATTATTTTCCTGCTTTCAAGGTATGCTTACTGTTTAGCACTCTCCTCATTCACACTGTTACTCAAAACCGACATCTTTCTTCATTTTGTGTGAATTTGACAGTGTGAAATCTGTGCACCAGAAACTGAACTGTAACTGCCGGCTGTTTTCTCTACAGTTACCAGTAAGCAAGTCCTCTCTAAGTATGCATGTCTCCACTTTGAATGCCAAAAAGACATTGATAGCTTCTAAGCCAATCATCTCTTGGTCTGGCGTGAAAAAAAACACCCTCACTTGTGTAGAAACCTTGTCCTTCTCTTCTCTGTCTACTGTTTGAGATTTCATGCCGTATCTGTGGTAGTTTGGATATTGCAACAGTGTTGGGGCCATACGGAGATAACCAAATTTGTCCTAGTCCTAAATTTAAAAATAGCTTACTTTCATAGCTTACTTTCATAGTTTTGAAAATGTTTAAAGTCTACACATACCTGGATAGACTTTAGAGGACCTCTCTTAGCTCTCTTATTTTAGGTGTGTTTCAATGGTTATGCTAGTGACCTTTTTCAGCACAAGAATTCATGTTAATTCATGCAAGCCAGAGCATTATTATAAACCTCTTGACTGTTCCGTTTTTTAGGGCTTTGAAATGTAATCAAAGTGGATTTATCTGATACTGAGAGATGAAACAGTTATCAGCCTTAGGTTTCCTCCCTTTTATTTTTCTAGGAGGTTACTGCCAGAGTAAACTGAAATTGGAGGTGGTTTATATTCATGCCGCAGCCTGTACACTGCACTTGCTCAGGAGTTTATCCAGGAGGATCAGCTGATCCTGCTGCAGGATGGTGACCTCTGGCAGAGACACAGGACAGAAACAGCTGCTTCAGCTCTCCCAGCTAAACCTGCTTACGGCGATGGGTGGGAGTTGTTAATACCATTATTTGTTTAATTGTAGGGCTAATAGATTTGTGTGTGTGTGCTTTATTACAATAGAATACATTAAACAGAAGCAGAGGAAAAATTGAGTGTGTTACTTGGGAGCTGTTTCCCAATTATTATTCCTTTTTATTAAGAAGAGACTAAAATGAAAAGCATACTCTGCTTTAAACTTTCCAGTAAAAAGGCAGCCCACCCTGAAATGTCTGGTGCTATGGGGGTGTGTAGTGCTTTTATGAATGCATGGCAAGGGTGAATTTTAATTAGCCTAGTCTTCCTATTTTCCTCCAAATATAGATAGGCTTAGCTTTCTCAGCTTTAGTACTTGAGAATATGCAGCCAAGTGTGCTCTGGGAACTATTTGCTAGGAGTCTGTTAGAAAAATGGGAATCCAAAAGTTATTTCTATTTTAATAAAGTCAGGATAAAGTTTTTAATGATGATAGCCTTATGGAAGTGCAACCCCACCCCCCTCCATGATACCCTTTATAAACAAAACAGAGATAAAACGAATACTTGCTTTGCAAGCTACTGCAGGGATCACAGTGGTATTTTGCGCTGGCTTGTGAAGTGCTGTGGGAGCCACCTCCTATGCTCGGGCCCACTGTGGATCTGCAAGGGATGGTCCTCTCAGGAAAGAAGCTGAGGGCACTTGGCACTGGAAAGTATCTTACCCATACTGGAGATGGTGAGAGAATTGGCAATGAGGAGGTGACTAGTCATTCTGCAAGGCCTGGTCTGGGGCCAGTTTTCATTTTCATCTTGTTCTCTTTCTGTTTTTCTTTCTCTCTCGCTTTTGTTATTTATACCAATGAGCAAATGTTGCTTATTTTTAGCAGCCTTTCCATTCTGATCCTAAGTAATGGAATGCCTGTGGCCCTCCCTCAGGCACCGTTCTACCTCTAATAAGACCAGACAAATGCAAGCTTTGGTGTAGGGAGTTATTGATTTGCTCCCATGCAAGTAGGTGTGTGTGATACATATAAAAGGTGCCCATGCATACCATGTATTAGCACTCCAACATCTTATCAAATGGCCTTGCATGATCTGCCTTGGACTCTTTGTGAGAAAATATTATGTTGTGTATCTCCATAAAGGAAGCAGCCTTGCAACTTGCTTATTTTAGAGGATATAAACCCAACCCTTAAAGCCCAAACCCAACCAAATATGCACACCCATTTCCACAAACAGAGGTAGAGCAAAGTCCTCCCTTGAGTGCAGACAGTTTCAGTTCTGGGAAGCAGGTGGATCAGGTAATAGAAGCAGAAGTAAGAGGTACATAGATAGGGCTAAATGCTGTAAGCCCCATTTTTATCCTTTTCTATTTTAGATCTTATATCACCAGTTTATTGCAGAGATGCTATAGTGATAATAGAGTCCCGAGGGAAGCAGTTAGGGGAGGGCATCCACTGAGGTGTGGATGTCTGGGGAGTCCCTGCCTCACAGATTAGCAGCTGGCAAGCCACATCTTCCACCGAGCATCCTAGCAGCTTTGTGTCTGCTTTCCAATTTCCTTAGACACTACCCCTCTTCTATACTCCTTTAGGCTGAAAAAAAAAAAAAGGTAAGGGAGGGTGTATCCAACTTGAGACAGCAAAGTTTATCCTTCCCTATCCTTACGCAATGCATATCCGAAAGAACTTCAGAACCAAGAAGGAGTAGCTACATACTTGAACTGCAAGGAGAGAGATGCAGACTTTTAGGTCTTGCCCATCTTACCCCTCAGGTATAAGGGATTTGCTGGGAGAGCAAGTGCCCTTGGTCACTGTTGCCTACTTTGCATCAGCAGTGCTTCTTTCGTAGACGTATTTGTATATGGTAGTGAGGTCCCTTCTGGCTCATGCCTATTTCAGTTCCACCTTGAAGGAAAGCAGGTGGGGAGATTGTCCCACACTGGCAGTATCACTGGTATCCCACCCAGCCTACAGGTATAGTTGCATAACTGCTTGGTCCTTTCAGTCGGGTCTTAGTTTTAACACTTTCTGTAAGTTTTTGTCTTCCTTATTTTCAGGCCTGACTCATTTTGATAGGGTTAAGAATCTACTTACATGCATGCTTACGCTAGCAGAGGAAACTAATTTTCTGCTAATGGAAGGAGAAGAGAGGCTAGGGGGACATTAGTCAGGCGCAGCCAGAGCAACCAATGGCCTTGTGCTTAACTGGCTAATGCCGTGTCTATCCACTTTTGCCACTGCTGTGAAATTATCGTTGATTGCAACTGAAATATATTGGAGATGGGGAGGAGAAGAAACCTTGTTTAGGAAGCAAAGCTATGTTGCCTTGGAGAGGGACCTAAGTACCTTTTCTACTACAGATCTTTATAATCTTTCCACATTTTCCCCTGTTCCAGATGCTGATGATTTTATCTGTACTCTGGTGATCCTCTCAGTTGAAGCGAGTCTCCTCTTTGCCAAGTCCCTGTTTTGGTACTGTCATTCAAGATACAGCTCTTACTAACTATCCTGAACCTGGTGGAAGGGGGGAAGGTGTCTATTCTGAAGCTACTCTTAAATTTAGCCCTATTTGTGTACTATGATCTGCATGCCTCTGCCCCCAAATTGCTAAAATTGCAGCACAGTTGTCCAGGGCTTACTTTTCAGTAAATGACTCTTATAGCTGGTATTCCCATTAATGACTATCTTAGTCTGAAATGCAGCAAGACATTTAACATGAGTGGGATATGATACTCACCACAAATAAATACAACACTGCATGTTTTCATATTTTCAGGTAAGCAGGCTGGTGTTAGGGAAAAAGGTTAGTCTATTAACACCTCCGCTCAAAAGCAAGCCGACTTCCTTTCTACATGGAATAATTATTTTTTCACAGAAGCTCTTAGTGCCTCTGCTATGCTTGCACTTGTAAGTCTCAAACATTGCAATACAGATAGCTCTTTATGAGTGGAATCTGAGGTCATGTGTCTGCATTTAAAATTTGAAATCACTGTGCGTGGACTACCATGCACTGGCTTGTGAATGCTGTAAGTGTAGGGGCTATGGGCCCCTATTTCAGGTGTGAAGAAAGCAGGGCCTTTTTTAGCACTTAAAGCTCATGTGTGCAACTCACAGTTATGAGCACCTTTGGCAGAGCTTTATAGATTCTGTTGATTCATAGCTGGCATCTCACCATCCGTATGGTCAGGACTACATATAAATATGTATCTGTCTATACATAACAGAACCATTTAGAGCATCCCTACAGTATAAAGATGAAGTGAACTTGTGCACAAAATTTATTATACCTTTGTGGAAGGCTTGGTGGGGAGAATACTGAAAGGCCTTTTATCTGCCACAGTCCAGGGTTCACCAGACATGTTAGGTGTCTGGCAATCCATGTGTCTGTTTATACAGTTCCAGCAAGGATTAAGGATCTTTGACCAAAGACAGCTCAGATACAGGTGATGGTGGGAGCGGTGATTGTAACCAGCATGACAAGGAAATACCAGAGATAGGAAGGCTTCTATCCTGGATCTTGAATCCTGGGACTTTCATGGATAAAAGGTTGCAGCTGGAGCTGGAGAGGTTGTAATGACACACAAATCTTTGGTTTAATCATCTTCTAAAGTTGTGCCCAGGGTTGGCTTACAGAAGATGAAAAAAGCTAATGAACCCTGAGGAGGACTGATCTGCAGCTGTCCTCAATAGCTTCCTTGAAGGAGGTCTTTTTTCATTGCATATATAACCACTGCATGTTGCTGTTTTGAGCAGCTGTGTCTTGGCTACTCTGATATGCTCATTGCTGGAACTATATCTTAAAACTCTAGCCAGCACCTGAAAAAATATTATTTAAGGTGGCATTAACATCTAGGTTCCAGCCACAATTCTGAGCTGAGCACACTACAGTTGAAATAGGAGAGCCTGTCCGTGCCTTAGAAAGCTTATTTTTCTATCTGCAGACATTTAACTTTGAAAGAGGAAATGGGTGAAGGCGATCTAGCTTGTTTCATCCAATGTGAGCTGGCTAGACGAGTCAGGGAGATTCTTAACAGGTGTGAGATTGCAGTAAGATTGGAGCAACCTGGCAGAACTGCAAAAAATCTGATTAAAAACCCCAAACTTTTGTCAATCCACACTCAGAAGCAGTGGAGAAGGACCTCAGGAATGGAGCATAAGACTGAATTTCTACTTCTCTTGCTGCCCTTGCCACAAATTCATGCGTGCTTATATATGCTGTATCCCTATATTTCATTGCTCTGCTAGACCCAGAATTTCTGTGTTGTGCTGCTGTATGACAGGAACTGTTAGTCTTGTACCAATAGCTCAATTTACAAAGGACATGCACAAGTGATCTAGAGTGACTGTAACCATGCTGGTGGAAAAATTTGAATTCAGAAATTGAAAGGGCACGTTCACAAAGAAAAAAGTTGCATTACCAACATTTGTTAACCAAAATACCATAACTGGCTTGAGGTAAGAGTTTAAGTCTGTCCTTTGTGCTAACAGGCCTATGTAGAAAAACTGAGAGAGTCCTGGGGTGAAAACTGCAAGCTGTTTGAACACAAAGTTCAATATTATGGCTATGTTTTTAAATTACTTCAAGTAAGGAGCCTTTTTGTCCTAGCAAGTATAAAGTATTAAATGAAATGTTTTGCAAATATTAAATATATGCTTGTGTTAATGTTATTGGCTAGTTAGTATTTTGAATAAAGTTGATAATTGTGAAAGCTTTGAAAATTAACTCTTTGCAACTTATCATTTATGTATAATTGAAGGCAGTGAAGGAAATCTGAAACATTCAGTAATTTCAGCAGTACAACTGAGGAGGTTATCTTCTGTAACTCTCTAATATTTCTGATGCAAGATCAGAAAAAAGGAATTTATCTTAAGCAATTGCTTTTGGAAAAACACCCTTGCTGGTAATTTCTTTTTTATTCACAGAATACATAAAAGAAGGGAGAAATTTGTGAAGAAAAAAAATTAATATTGCAACACACCGCTTAAAGGCGTTAATATGACACTAATGAACCATAGCCTTTCCAACTCGTAGCTGGCAACATTATCACCCATCTGTGCCGAGTGGGATGTGCAAGCAGAAGTCAGGGCTGAAAACCCTCCACCTGTTTTCAGAAAGTAAGTGAGCACACAGTGAAGTTACTCAGCGTATTCGTTCCGTCTTCAGCAGTCCCGGTGATGTTGTTACTGCTGCTTTTCTGCTGTCTCATATCTCCCACCGCCATGTGCCAGCTGATAGGGGAGCTGTGACATACCACACCCCCGCGGCCGGGAAGGGGGTCACATGGAACTGGTCTCATCCAGAGCACTTTAAAGAAACTGATAAGCTCTATCTCATTTAACTTGGCCTTTGGAAGACGCTTGTGGAAATTTCTGCAAAGGAGGTGACATCAGTTGTTGTCACAGCTGCTGTGTAAGTCTGCAAGGCTGTGTCTGTTCAGTATCTGCCTGGGGTGTGTATGTGTGTGAAAATAGATATTGTTAATAGATTGCATTTAAATCAAAAACAGTTCATATGAAGCTGGCAAGGAGGTTTCATCGCTCAGAATAGGTGCATTATCGTTGAGACTTGGGGCAATGATGGAGTAAGTAAATTTAATAAAGCACAAAGACGTCCAGCTTTGGAGGGCCAGTGTTACATTTGAAACAAACCTTCTCCCCGGGGAATTCCAAGTGTTAGCATGTGGGACATACTCCAGCTGCTAGCTGCTCAGACTTAAAATAAACCAGGCAAAATCCCATATTCAGGCTCTACCAACTGAGGCAAACTACTATTGCAAACATTTCATCTTCCTTTTTCTTCCAGTTGTGTCAAAATGACAACGAATATTTTTGAAAGGGCATTTAAACCTTAGTATTTCACAGAGCTTTCCTTGTGCTTCTCTGTAGTGACGTGATTCTCAACACAGTTATAAATTTAGCAAAGAATCTGATTTGTACAGATTGGAACACTGTTCCAGGAAGGTTGGAATTACAAAAAGGGTTAGAAGGAGTATTTCTAGCTTGTGTGACAGTGACACTGCTACCAATACTACTGCTTTCCTAATCCTAGATACTTTAAAAATCTCAGCATGACTTCTTTTACAGAAGACTATTTGCCTTGTTGAACTGTGGAGACCCTTTTTCTTAAAGAGAAACACGTGTGACTTAAGGGTGATTTGCTTTTTTCTTCTTTCTTAACATATTGAAGAGGAAATAATTTAATGTAGAAGACACCAGAGCAGGATTTCTGGGAAAAGAAGATGTCTGGGAGATGTACGATTGTTTGACAACTAGGATATGAATAACTCTGAGGAGATCTGAAAATAGACTACAGTACTGTTTGCTTTGTCTTGTGGTTTAAAATTTGCTTCAGTTTTTTTTTTATTTTTTAGATTTTAATAACCCTCTGACTATAATTTATTTCTAAGGTACTGAGATGCTTGGGAGGGGTGGGAAACAATGACTTTAATGCAATCTATGCAAATAATATCTAATTTTTTTCAACATTATTCTATGTGAGACTTCATTCATCCAGACTACTCAGTTTTTCTGTGATAAAACCTGTTGAGCAACGTAATTCACAATTTAGGAATTCAGGGCTGTTATTACTGTCAAAGCGCAGATATTATGCGCTTGAAAAGTGTACAAGTGAGTGACATGACTAACCTTCCTGTTTCTTCTCTTCTTCCTTTAGACACAGACACACAAATTCTTGTTCAAACCAACAAGCTTATCCAGGATATATTTATAAGGGTGAACTCTGACAAGCTTTGGTTAATCATATACAGTGCTTGGGATATCTTGTGAAGGTATCCTGAACACTGTGACAGAAGTATTTGTCACTCAAACTATTTATAATTCCAGGAGTTTGGAGGGCAGATAGATGCTTATGCTTTTTCATATGAAATGACAGCTCTTCCTTTATACAAAAGGAGTTGGGTATGCCTGTATGGATACATCAGGTAGATCTGGACCATACTGTTTTTGTGAAATGCCATGTTTACACCCTGGACACACTTCCGGTCACTTGATTAACCTTTCTGTCTCACAGATGACTTTGTAGCTCTGTGAATGTCAGCTTGTTGTCTGCTGGACCTCTTGTTTCTGTGGATGGTTGGAAGAGGTCGGTGCAGGATAACTCAAGAAACATGAAACTGTTGACCGTATAGTACCTCCATTAGGAAATCTTTAAGGGCTCTCAAACTGAATAAAACTATGAGCTCTACTGTTAACCTCTTTTTTTTTTTTTTTTTTTTTTTGTTTTGTGATGTGCAAAACTATACTAAGGCCAGTCAGCCTTTGAGAAGTAACACTGATAAGCATCACAGGTTTTTTTCTTTATTTTCCTAACCACCTCAAGTGGTTAGTTTTGAAGACTTCTTGGCAAAGTTTACATGCAGGTTATCTTTCTCTGCTATTCCTTCTTATGTCTCTTGAATTATTCTTAACTCTGTGTTTCTGGGAAACGAAGGCAATGTATAGACACAGTGCCTGCAGCAGGCATTCAAGGAATGTTATGAGGGTAGCAAGCTTCCCATTTCCCTGGTCACTCAGAAGATTTATGTGCCAGTATAATGAGAATGAATGATGAGCTGTTGTTCACTGACAGGGAACTTATGGGTCTGTCTATGCACAAGAGGTTTTGAAAGCTGATAACCTTTGTGCTGCAGGTTTTGTTTTGAATAGATGGGAGAGGAGAAAATAGTTATTGGTAGATGTAAAACTGGACAAACAAACTGAAGGGTATTAGCCGAGCTCTGGCAGTAAAGCTGAAAATCAGAGCTATTTATACAGTTGGAAACAGAGTTGGGATATTTTCATTATTTTGGGACACAGCATGGACTTTTATAGAGTTACAGGATGCTCCTGCCTAGAATTTCAGTGTATTCTATTTTTTAGGTCTCTATGAGACGATGTGATGTATTGAAGCTTTGGTCTGAGCATTGGCCAAGTATAAACAAAGGGGCTGATTTTGAACTCTGAAATTGAGAAGTCTGTAGGTCGCTCTAAAGTTGCCCAGACACAAAGCTTGTTAAAGTTTTTTTTTTTTGCCATTCAAGAGCAAGATAAAATGTCCATAGACAGAACCACTATTGCTACTATATAAGTTATTCACTTCAACACCTTTCTCATATCATATCAAGTTAATGACCATTTTGTGTGTCTGGTATACATCCAGAACCCCTGTTGTAAAGTCAAGGTTGTGTGAGATATCCCAGTTTGCATTAGTAAATGCTATAGGACACTATATTATTTTGACAAGTATCATAAAGCTACATAAACAGAAACCATACTTTAAAGATTTTTTTTTTCTAAAGGATACAAAGTAAAGATTAAATACCGAACTATGATTTTCAGATATATTACATAACCACCACCACCACCCCTTTTTTGTCATAATCATAAATTCTTGGGCACCTGAAAGATAAGAGCCTGAAGTTTTTTGCTTTTATATACCTAAAATGTAGCAAGCTTTAGAAAAAACCTAAGTATTATGTCTACTGGAACCACATTAATTCCAGAAGAAACCTCTGTCTTCTCTGGTATTTATGATTTCCTAATATCCACTCCTTAAAAGTTTTGGTATTCTCAAATGTTCCAGCAGCCCCATGTTATAAGCTTTTGAGGCTGATTTAAAATTTCACCACGCATTTTTACAGTTTGATAAGGAACTCAACCCAGGACTTAAGGGCTTAGGTCCTATTCAGAAGTTGCCCATGTGCAATAACTTTTTCTGAAACATATGGGAAAGAACTGGGTGCTCTTACACACATGCCTGGAAGATAATTGGAAATCACTGTGTTCCATTTTTCAAAAATCAGATCCATAAAACCCCCTCCTGGAATGACACAAAGCACACACATTTTTTCTTTGAAAGGCATTAACTTGGCGTTTTTATGTATACCTACAATATGGTGGTTGGAAAGGCATTTGGAAGCGTTCCCTCAATAACAGTCTCATCAACATTCTCGTAGCT
The DNA here is from genome assembly GCF_003031625.1 of Empidonax traillii. NCBI lineage: Eukaryota > Metazoa > Chordata > Aves > Passeriformes > Tyrannidae > Empidonax > Empidonax traillii. The sequence goes on along the minus strand of NW_020955405.1, from coordinate 519,795 downwards.
GTGTTGGCTACACATTGGATACAGACTGTTATTTACCCCTGTGCCGTTGTATAGCAACCCGTGAAAGTTAGAGACAGAACTGTGTAGGTGCTTAGTGATGGCAGCCAGGCCAGAGAGTGGCAGCCCTGTGGAGATTCTTGTGTCTGCTGTGCACAGTCATGGACAGTGACACTTGGCCGGGGGGTCTGGTGGGGAGAGGAGGCAAGAGGTCCAGCCAGAACAGCCCTGTTCTAATGCACAGTGCAACTGGGGGAGAAGGAAAGAGGACAAAACTGCTCTCTCGGGTGCTCCATCTTTCTTAGGTGTGTGCCTGTGCCTAAATTATTTCATTCAGCCCTGAACTTGTAATGGAAAATCTTGCATGATTACAGCTTAATATACCATAGTCTGTATTTATGACTGAGTTGGCTCGAGTTAACAGTACCTTTAGAGATACACTGCTTGCAAAACATGCACCCCTAGCCAAAATATGCCTTTTATCAAGATGGGTTAGGAGTATCCAGTGTTTCCCTACAGGCATGCTGCTACCTGTAGGTGAATTTAATAACACTAGATCATTGTAGTGTGGTTTTTACTGGCTTTTTTTCTTCTTTCTTTTGAATGTATTTACTTAATTTTCCTACTGTCAAGAGAAAAACACAACTACGAATGCAAAAGCAGGGTCAGATGGTGAGACTGGGTTGAAAGAAGGTATTTAGATTCTTAGGATGGTGCTCAAAAGAGCTGTGGGCTCAGCTATGCTACACAGCCAAGTACACTATAGAGATCCCTGAGCTAATGCCGCGATCGGAAGCTCTGTTAGTGTTGTTCTGTTCTCCCTGGGCTAATTAACAAAGGTGCCTCTCAGCATACCTAATTAGCTCCGTTCCTGCAGCATCCTCGGGGGCAGGGCTAATTAGCGTGGGTGCTTTGCTATAGAGAGACGGGCTATATTGCCTCTGGGATCTCAGCTACCATCCGTGCACGGCATTGCAATGTACCGTGCAGACAAGCCAGTTTCCTCAAAGCTACCTCAGGATCTCTAACAGCCCTTTGCTGTGTAGACTTGCCCGGTGCATTAATGAGACCCTGAAAGCTTATGCAGGGAGAAGGATAGCAGCTTGGGATGTGGGCTAGAGGGTAACATTTTGGGAGACAGATGTTGCAGGATGAGTCCCAGATTCACTTGCGTTTACTTTACCTCTGCATCTACTTCTTACCTTTGGATTAAAAGTGTTGTTAAAAGTCTTTGCCAGCTATGATGAAAGGCAAAAAATAGGCCTATATCGAGGCACGTGAAATCTGAACCTGCTGCCTTGCAGCTTGCTGGTTTTTTGCTTTTAGGTTCTCAGCTAAACTTGTAGCTACTAAAAGATAGTTATGAACTAATGAACTGAAGCATTTTTAAAGCATATTTCCCTATTGCTGTGGTCAAGTAATAATGATAACAAAGTATTCTTTATGGTTTAATAGACAGTGCTCTCTCTGATCTTTAAATGCTTTGCAAGCTTGAGTAAGCACAGCTTCATATGAGCTCTGTGATTAAGCAATACGATTTCCATAGTACGAGTAGTAAATCTGAGATGTGAAGACCAGCCAAAAGTAACCTGCATTTATTAGAAAGAACGTGTACTCCCTGGTTTAACTTATTCTTGCACTGTGCTCTTCAGAATTTTCTTGTACCAACATTTTTCTTATCAGCGCTATTTTAACTCACTGATATCAGGTGATTGCAGGTTCAGTTTAGCTGAGCTGACTTGAAAATGTTGCATTGCACTGTACAAGGGCTGCAGAAAGGTGGCTTATTATTCACAAAGGGGCTGTACACTGTAGAGGGCTGATAAACAAAAGATCCACTGTTTCTGTCCTCTGCTTACAGTATCAGTAGCAACAGGCTGCACCGATACCTGCCCTGATAGCTCAGCCTTGCACAGAAAAACAGTGTCATTTGTGGCTGCAAACTCTAGCCTCTGCATGGAGTCCTCAGGGGCTGAGCACCTCCCAAAAGCTCAGTGGGAAACTCTTCCTGACGAGTAGGAAAGATCTGTCAGAGACAGCCTAATATGCCTCTTAATCTTACTTCACTTTATTCTCGTCTTTCTAACAACCTCAAAGATACATAACATACAGCTATCCAATTTTCTCTCCTTCCCACAGGGAAAGCCTGTGGCTACACCTGCATCATATCTGAACTGATCTTGGGAGTGGTTTGAAGCCTGCAGTGCTCATTGTGTCTTGCTGCGCAGAGTTCATGTTGTCTATGAGCGCTACCTCCTTTGGGTGCTGCCTATTTGTGAAAGACCCATTTTTTACTGGGACAACCCAGTGGAAGACATGGAAGTTACCTGGTCAGACAAAGGGAGGTGACTGCTGGAGTTCCACTGCAGCCCTGTATGCTTTACATTCACAGATTGACCAATGCATACCAGCAAATAAAAAGAAATCTAGATTTCCTAGCCAGGTTCTTAAATTCAGCCTCAAGAACGAACACTGCCTGAAAGAGAGAGCAGAGGTGGCCTCTGCTTCTCTCACTTCCAGCAGGAAGAAGTCCCATGAGAGATGCCTGAGCCTTTGAAGCATTTCTCTAGAAATGCAGGCAGGAGAGGTGTCTCTTGCAGCCAGATTGCCCTGTGGCTGGTTCTACATCCACCTACCAAACCCTGCTGTTGTGCAAGAGAGGCCAATCTTCCTGACGTTCCTTCTTGGATCAATTGTCCTTAGGTGCAACAGGTGAGTTTTCAAACAAGAGGTGACCAAGACCTCCTAGTTAGAGGTGTTTACAACATCCTTATCATAGAAATGACTTCTGGCCTTAATGGATGGTTGTGTGCCATCAGAGAACAGAATTATTTACATATATGGATCCTCCTTTGTGGATATTGCAGAAACATTTCTGCTTGAGCTATGTGCAAAAGAAATCTGGGATTAAAAAAACAGCCCCTCATGAGCAGAGAGGATCAAGAGACAATGAGATCTGTGTCTCAGCAAGACTTCCACAGAGAAGCCTCAACATGTGTGCCAGGTGAAAAAGAATAACAGGATGACTTCAGCGTTGGCTTGCGATGGGCAAGGGAGGGCCCTCTTCATCGCAGTCTGGCAGAGAAACATACACCTTCAGCAGAGCAAGGAAGTATAGACCCTTACTTTATATCAGAAATATAAATCCTTTTTTAATAAGCAGCTGAAACTGCATGAGGAAAGAAGTCTTTTCTAAAGAAAGATCTCTTTCCTAAAGAAAGACTCCTCTCCCGATCCTCATATCTTTAACTCTTTCCCTGCCTGATGGAATGTTGCTATTGCTTTCACTTTCCTGCTTTGCTCAATCTCCTGAGCATTTTGTGGAAAGAGAGAGCAAGCTGTGTTATTTAAGACAAAGAGGTCTCCAAAAGGTCAAAAATCATGCCAAGACCTACACCAGAAATAACTGCAAGACAGGGCAGTTGCAGAATGTCCAGTGGCCACATGATCCTACAGGAGCCACAGAGAAGGGCTTTTAAAGGAAAAGGCATCCATGTTCTTCTTATGGAAGGTGATTTTTTTCATTCTTATTTTTTGTCTCCCTGAGGTTTAGGTTCCAGTAACATATTCATCTTGCCTAGTTTGAGCAATGCGTCTAGTCACCTAAGCCCTGTCTGTAGTCAATGAGGCCAAATAAGCATGTCTAGAGGACAATGCATCCCATGTGTGTTAATTTGGAGAGGTGGGGGTGGTGATGGTGGAAATGAGTGCCCTTGGGAAGGGTCTGTCTGCTCCTGATGACCACACAGGGAGGCCAGGCAACTTTCTGGGGCTGTTTTTTGTCTCTGGCAAAAAATCTATGTAATGCAGTGCTGCCTATGGTTTTGTTTTGGCTGAAGCAAGGAAGTACTGGAAAATACAAGGAAGAGGCTGAAGCCCTAAATATTAACTAGGCATCACAAAGGCGTAGGTAAGGGTCCATGCCTCTGAATAAAGGATAGAGATAAGGAAAACACTCTTAAGTTGGCTTCTATTTGAACAGTTACTAGCAGGCTCTGAACACAAGGTAGGAAGTCAGTATTTGCATACTGGTTTTGGTCTGTTCCTGTTGAAGTTGTGATCAGGTTTAGATGCTATTACAACTTACAGAGAATACAATACCCTTGAGAGTGATTTGGTAGCACAGATAAAACATAATGAATCACTTAGTGCCGTAGTGCAAAATTTTCCACTCCCCTGCTTCTGTTTTGTTCTGATATCTGCAATTCACCACTTTAAACAAAACGAATGTTTTTTGATTTGCTCTGCGCAACAAAAGTCAATGCTAATTTTCATAGGAATATTTAATTTAAGTACTGAGATAAGAGTGACCAACTGAGATTCTGACAATTTTATCAGTGCAGTCTAACATGTAAATCTTGTTACAACAACACTTGCCTTGAATAAAAAGCAGGTATGCTAGCAAAGACAAGAGATTTCCCAGTCTAATGCATCCCAGATGATTCCAGTCTAGGCATATTTGTGTAATCTGAATGAGACTGGCCTTGCTCTCTGCTGCTTTTGTTGGACCCAGTGGCCAGGCGAGGTGCTCAGCACCAGGCAAGGCTGAATCTGCTGGGCTTTCAAATGCTGGGGAACTTTGCTGAAAAGGGAAAAACTCATGAGAACAACTTGATTCTGTGCTTTTCCACCAGTGGCTAATTTTAGCAAAACTGTCCTTAGCACATGTGTGTGGGAGGGCAGACATTTCCTTTTTACATGACCTTACTTTGTGTACAACCAAATCCAGAGCAGTGATTTCCCTTTCCCTTCCCTCTTTTCAAATTTGCCTCACTGATGGCAAAAAAAAAAAAAAAAAAAAAAAGAAAAAAAACACCTTAGAGAAATCCAAGGTTTGAGTGAAGGAGCAAATTTAAGTAGGAAGCAAGTTAGCAGAAAGTTTCTTGCTGAAACTTGAAACTAAACCAGAACATTTGGTCTAATGTCTCAGAGCTGTTTTCCTTCTGCTGCTCTCTTCATGACTTGATTTATGAGTTTATATGTGCCTAACAGGTAGAACTCTGGGCTGGGACATATATTTTTTGTTCAGGCTGCAAATCCTTCCTGTGCCCCCACTCTGCTTTTCCTACTCCCCATGGCAGCAGAAAATTAGGGCATGTTTATAAAGGTGCTGTTTTCTTCCTTGGCCATTCGTGCTGGTTGAATGACTCATAAACCAAACACTGATAATATCAGCTGACAGTTATTTAAACCTGAGGTTTCAGGTTAAGGAGTAACAATGAATGCAAATATAGCTGGTGAGAGGCTGTTTGTAATGCACACGTGTGTGTTAGATCTTGAGAATTTTTAAGGATTGTCACCACAAAGCTCTATAAAACAAAATTAGAAGAAGATATAGGGAGTTCATTCTTGGGTATATGTCTATTTTGATGATATGGAGGTGTACTTGCTTCTCAGCTAACCCCCAAAAACCCTGAAGCTGATTCCTGAGCTCAATGGAGTGAACACCTCTAGGTTTCCTTGCAAACACCTCTTGTTAGTAACAGGATTGCTGGTCACTTGTGACTGCCTCCTGAGAGAGGAAGGTATATTATGGTAGTTTAAAAAGACCGTAGTGTTGTGTAAGTGCCAGTAATTAAGCTGTGCCTGGAAATGCCTCCATTCGGGGCATGGTCTTCTCTGCCCCAGCCCACTCGTGCATTCCAAGGAGCTAGGTCATTGCAGAGACCACTCCAACAGGCAGGTTGCACACAGCCACCCACTTCCACCATCTGAAAGAGGGAGCTGACACAGGCATGGGCGCTTTGCAGGAGGGTTCTCAGAAATGGCAACAGGCAGATTTCGTGGTCTCGTTCTTTCAGTGCAGCTATATCAACTATGGTGCTGTCACAAGGGTTTCAGTTTAGAAAATCTCCCACTTATTCTGTTAGGGGAAAAAGTGTCCACTTGCCCCTCACACAGAATTTCTTGCTCTGGATTTACAGGTGGCTTGAATTTTTTTTTTTTTTTTTTTGACACCTCATTATATTCCTCATCTTCTCTCCCATAGAGAGAAGAGAGCTGCCTTGCTGCTGATGAACTACTTCTTTCTGGTCTTAGTGCTAATAACTGATATAAACGCCTGGGTGAGAAAACTCTCGCTGAGCCTGAGACTGAAGCAGTGAAACATCAGGGAATATACAAAGCCAGCCAGCAGCAGACAGGAACTGCCTCAATTCTTGTCCTTTCCTATAGTGGTGACAGGAAATAGAAGAGCCTCTGGGATACATCCTCACTTTTCCTCTTCTTACCTCTAGGTCAGTGTATCTGTTTCTAACATTTGTTTACCCCTAAGTGCTTCTTTCCCCCCAGAAGTTTAAGTGTGCACATTTTTTCTAGGGAAACCTGAGAGATTATAGTCTAGATTAAAATAATATAGGAAGCAAGACTGCTTAGTTTAAATATGGAAATACTTTTCTTTGGCATTTACTTTCTGCTTAGCGTTTCCTCCCCCCTTTCCCCCCCAAGAAAATCAATCTATAATGGTTTTGCTAAAAATGCTGCTCTGGACAACAGAAAGAAGTGAGATTCGTCTTAGACAGTCTGGTAGGTGTGTTAATGATAGATGAATTACTGCATTCATGTCATCCTCTCATAGTGATTCTTGATTAAATTTTGTTGTTTTGGGTGAAAGGGGGATTGGGGATTTTTTTTTTTTTTTTTTTGGAAACGCTAGTCAAAAGTGTGGGATGGCATTGAAAGGAATAGTTGGGTTTGGGCCTTCTACCTATAAACCTTCTCCCTAGTTTGTGATTTGTTGTCCTATATCACTTGACAGAACTGATTTCATTGTGTTAGCGACATTGCACTGAATTGTATATTCGTTAAGAAACAGAGAGACTGATCACATCAACATATATTACCTTTAGCATTAGTCTTGACTGGGGTTATTAAATTAAACTACTTAAAATCCTGGAAACATTTGTGAACAAGGCATATAAACACACTGAAATGTCCTAGAACAATTTACAAATTGTATAATTAGTGTTTAGAGTAGCATACTTTTAGTACATTTAATAGCCAATTCAGTGTTTGAAACCAAGCTAATTAAGTTCCATATTGGACACAGGAATTAATTTCAATCACCCAGTCTCCCATTACATGTTCACAGTTCATCAGAGGATTCATTAAGGATTCATAGTTTCCAGGAATAGGAAATTCTTAGAAAAAGCTGCAGATGAATATTGTGAATTGTAGGACAAAGCTTAAACTTTATCAGGTCTTGTTTATCCAAGTCCAGTTCAGCTGACTCAATTACAAACTGTTCATTCCTGTTGTGTGAGCATGACCCAACTGAGATATGAAACTGGGGTTATTTTTCTGAAATATCCAACTATATTTCACAACTGTATATTTTTATCTTCTAGTGTGAATTTGGACAACAATATAATAGAAACCAATACAGACCTCTATCTCTGGTTGCTAGTTGTAACATACTAAGGTCTATGTAGTGGTGCAGAATCCTGTGCTGTAGGCAGCTCGATTGTCCTACTTGCTCCATGTTTCCTACTTTGTATTATGCATTCACAGCATTTTTAGCTGTTTTTCCAGAAACTGATCGTGCCAGCATCACCTTGTAGAAAAAAAGCCACAACACTTGAAAGCAGACAAAGTCTTGATGCAAGTTCACTGTACCTTCTTTGAAAAATTAAACACTTTGGCTTTTTTAAAAACTTGTGAGGAAAACCATTTCCCAGGGACTTCATAAAACTTTATACTCCTCAGTCTGCATAATGACAGATAGAAGGGGGAAACACTTTAGTGACCTGGAGGTCATCAAAGCTACTTATCCAAATAAAGATCAGTTGGATGAGGTTTGTTACATGGAATAAGTGATAAGAAGGAGGTGTTCACTACAAGTGCTTTGAACAAGTTAAGTTATGCCGCCTTATCCCTGCGGCACCAAAGAGTTATGCTGTAACTGTTGCTTCCTCCTCCAAAGTGTTTTGTTCTGGTTTTGTGCACTGTGAGTTTTGTAGGGCATTCTCTCTCAATGGGGGGAAGGGAATTCTTTGTGTAACTTATGCTTACTCCATAGGAGTTAAAATTGTGTGCAAAATTAGTTTCAGTCTGCTTTGCGAGGCAGAGGCAGCAGCTTAAAGTGTAAGTACCATATTCACACTGGATTGTAATGGTGACCTGTAAATGTGTCCAGATAAAAAGATTTCTCCAAATTGGGAAACACTTTTTCCCAAGACCTGTAAAAATATAGTAATACTTTTCTATTCATGTACAACCTAGCATTCAAATACAGAAAAAGGGGAGAAGGAGACAAGATGCAGTGGGAGTATTCGGTGCTTATATCTGGCTTGACAGATACTCCGTGTTCTTGTAAGCCTAAATTCTGAACCAAAGGAAACTGCAGACATACAGATAAACAAGTGATTATATCTAAATTTTCATTAATCTTGTTCATGAATCTCTATTTCTGTGCCTCTGTTGCAACTACCTTTGCACGCTCTTCTAAAACTCTTCTAAACTGTCTCCCGTTCAAGGGCTCCTTCTAACAGAAATGCCATTAAGTGAGTCAGTGAAATATCTACCAAAAGTTCCCTAAATACCCACCATCTCATGGTGGGTAAATACCACTGCTCAGGGTACATGCAATGTGACTGATGATAACTTGCTGTATTTCATTATTTTAAACCTTTGGAATCAGATTATAAAACATTCCTGGCAAGCTCCTCATGTGAGTTTCCTGTGCAATCAGTAGTTAACAATGATGATATCTGAAGCAAATCTTTCAAATCATTTAGTGTTTTCTAGTCATACTTAATACTAAATTTTTCATCTGGTATTTCCTGCAGGTAAGATGCTGACGTTTCTTGTGTATACTGCTACACTTGGCAAATCACACAGACCTTGGATCCATTCACGAGCAAATAAAATCATCATAAGGACTTTTCCATCATTCCAGTTCTTGGATGGGAAGACCCTTTCTCTGTGGCTTAAAGTCTCTTTAGTCAGTTTTGGTTTTTTGTTGAAGGCCACTCCTGGAAAGCCTTCTGTTTGTTCTCCTGCCTTGGTTTGGAGGGATGCTAAAACAGGGGTGCAGCTGTTCATATGTATAAGTGGGCAAAAATATTGCATTTTGAATACAGCTAAATCCCTTCAAAGACTGCTACTTCTTTCCTGAGCCAATGTGTTATGTGAGCAGTAGGCTTTCCCCAGAAATGGTTAGGACTTCTAAGTTAGTGCTAGGGTTATTTTGATAGTGTGGGACCAGATTTGGAGCATTCTGTGGACAGGCTCTGGCTGTCCTCAGCTCCTTTTTCTGCTATGGGAGGTGGGATGGTTGAGGAGAAGAAGGAAAGAGCATGTGATCAAGGAGAAAACAGGAGGAGATGAGTAATGCATGACAACTAACTTGGCACAGTAACAGAAATGTGAACCAGAAGAATCTCCTAAACATTCTACCAATGTTGCTTACATGGGTGGGAGCTCAGGTGGAGGTGCAGTGTCCATTCTCTACAAAGGGCTGATATACAATTGACTATAATAGTTAAAACAGAAAGGGAAGTGTAGCTTGCTCAAGTGCCAAAAGGACTCTGTAAGCAAGGAGTCAGGTGGGCAAGATAACCAGGATGGAAAATGGGCTTTTACTGATCCAAACATACATATGGGACACTAGAAAAGCAGCATGTTACATGGAAAATGAATGCCGTGGAAAACATTGGGAAAAGTGCAGTTTTAATAACAGAATATAACTGTATTATGTTTAGCAGATGTCTGATAAAGTATTTATCTGACCACCTGCAAGATTTGCCACCAACATAAAATCTGAGAAGAGATGAAGGGGTGGTACTCTTTTAAGGAAAGTAAAACAAATACTGATTTATCTCTACTTAATGTGGTGTCCAAAATGTATTTGGTGACTTGCAAGAAGATCTGAGACAAAATAATAAATGCAGCCATTGACCCTAAGAGATTAAAATTTTGTTGCTTCTGACATTTCCTCTCTCTTTTTTACACCACTGAACACCAAATCCTATTCACATCAGTGGGATGACTTCTGTTGGTTTGAGTCGGGTTTTGTAGGAACGCACCTTGTCTCTTATAACATTTAATGTTAGCTTTCAAGGCCAGCTTCAGTACCATTTATTGACAAATGTCAGGAATCAAGTCCTTACCCACCAATTTTTAAATATTCAGGTATCAGCACTGAATTTTGACCATTGGTCCTATCCTCTTGTATGACCTAAAGGAATGCCAAGTGACTTTATGCTGTCTGCAAATGCTGTAGTTTGCTCCTAATGGTTCTTCTAGGCTGTGAAATGATTTATTAAGACACGATCTATATCAGAGAGATTACAGATCAGAAGTAGTCTGATTAAAATATTTGGCAGTTAATGTTTGCTTTAAGATATGTCAAGAGACTAAAAGAATGATCTAGAAAAAAAAGTTACCGTAATGAGTAAAATATTTTTCTTTTTAAGTGTTTCTAAGAACTTTTTCTAAATTATTCATTTCACCTCTTCAAAGAACTGAGGAATTACATTAATTCCTGGATATTTTCCCTTGCAGAAAATCCTACAATATTGCCAAATGAATTCCAAATAAATCCTGCCTGTTTTTCTGTCTCGTTGTATATCAAGGTGATAGCTAGCATGCTATCCAGATCATTGCTTCACCTGGATCGTTTGTTCTCTGGCTAGCTTAACTCTAAGAGACATGTTGGCATGAAATTAAAACTGTAGCAAAAATATATAAGCTGGATGTAAATTACTGGTCTTTGAAAAATTATTGAATTTGCTCCTAACTTAGTATGCATTGTTTTTTCAGGTCTCGCAAACCCACCTACATTTAGGTGTCATGAAGGCCACCTAAATTTATAAAGTGCTCTGAGTTATCTCAAGGTATTTACACAAGTGTAGCTGAACTTGTGTTGCCTAGATTCAATGCAACAAACTTTGGAGCATGTGGTCACACTATAGGACTTCTGCAGTTCATCAAGAAGCCAAGGCTTTGGCCATGTGTCCTAAGGTGACTGGTTGGGTAATGTTTTTATACCTCTACAGAAAAATAATAGGTTTGTATAGAGATGTGTGTAAATAATAGGTATTATGGTTATCTTTTTGCAATTGACATAATCTGTTAAATTGTTAAACTCGCTGTTTAGTAGGCATTAAATCTATACTTATGTGGTCTCCTCTTCTGCAGTGTTTGAGGACTTCACATTTCCTTAAAAGATCCTGGGAAGCAGGAACTCTATACTGTCCTCATTTAATGGGAAGGACTCGATGCTGTGCTGGGATTTCTCTCCTCACCCCTCATGAGCAAGTGTGCTGACCCTTGCTAAAGAGTGCCATGCTGTGCCATAGCCTGCAGGATGGGTGCCTGGAGTCATCTTGGGGTCTCCATACTGTGCCCACCTATGTAGCATGGCTGGGTGGTGAACAAATTGCCCATGGTCTCATGGGGGGCACTGGGTTTGCTAATGCTTGTAGGGAAGCTTTGGCCCATCCATCTTCTCTCCTAAAGTGCTGAATAGAGTGAACTCAGAATTAATCTGGGTATCTACCATACCTGGGGAAGAGTCTGCCATGCCATGCAAGACTTAACAAAATTGGGTTTTGTTCAGGTTGCAGCAAGATTGGGACAGTGCAGGGCTTTGCAGGCTGCCTGCTCCTGTGGGCTGAGAAGGGCAGGGGTATTTGCTGGCCAGCATGCCTCTTCCACAGCTGCTGGTGGCTTTCCAGGGAGTGACACTTCTGCTAGTACCCCTCACACCCTCGCCTTGTCCTGCGCTGGCTTCCTCTGGAAGGCAGAACTGGGCTGACTGCAGCCATTGGGCTGCCTTCTGAAATGAGGCATTTCTCCTCCATCTCAACAGTCCTTAGTTTAATTTGGGTGGCGATTGTTTACAGATTATACCCTCTACTTAATAATACTTCTGTGACAGCTGCTTTATCCAGCTATCATCATGATGTAAATGTTTTCAACCAAAGATCCTTGGATACCTACTAATATGGTACACTTTCTCGTGTGTTTGCCAATTTGCTCTTTATTTGCCCAAGAGACTAGCTGAATTCATAATGTATATTTTTTTCCACTCTACTTCTGTTTCAGGGTAAAGTTTAATCCACTACTTGAAACAGCTTTTTCATTCTCTTCTCTATAATAAATTACTAAACTGAAAGAAATGGAACCAAGATCCTTTAGCTTAAATTCACTGAGCTTTTGTTTTCAGGTTGAACAGTGAATCTTAGAAAGCTTGTTTTTCATTTGTCCTGAAACCTTGCCCCTCCTGCCTCCCTCTTTTCATGCCAATGAAAGGTAACCAGAGACAGCTGGGGGCTCTCTTTCTACCTCCCTTGAATGGGAGTGTCTTCTGAATGCCTCTTTCATGTACCTGCAAAGACCCTGCTCTTCTAACCGCTATGGCCGAGGTTCTCAAAGGCTGAATAGGTTTTCATTGCCTGCATTTCTGGTCTGAAGCAGACTGAGAGAAATGAGTGTTAAGTAAACGCAGTGGCAGGCCTGCCAGCGTCAGCATTCCAGCCGGCAGTGTTGCTCTGGACCCGGACACCGCCAGCACAGAATTCTGTACCTCCAGCTGTCAGGGGGTTGTTTTACTTGTTAGCAGTTGAAAAGAAGAGGGATGCGAGGCAAAGCAAAGAGTGGCAAGTCTAGTTTTTATGAGGCTGTTTATTTTTTTCTATAACAAGTGTGTGGTGCCTTATAGATGTTGAATGGAAATTTAATACAGTGATAAAGTAAAACTGTAAACTTACCAAGTCTGTTTTCAGCTGCCTTTGTTCTGCACCTCTAAGCATCTGCAGAAAACATGTTCAACAGCACTCAGACACTTCTGTGAATTTATATTTGGTCTTACTCAGCACCTTCTGCAGAGAACTGATCACCTCGCTGCAGCTGATTGAAGTTAATAGAAAATAAAGGTGTTGGTCTGTCTTTCCATACCATACCATGTCTGCCTTTTGTGTGTGATTGCAAGTTTTTAAGTGAAAGCAGAGGTTTATTTTCAGCTTTCCATCATGAGCATTTTACAAATCCTATGTTGTAGTTTAAAGATCAAGATTTAGGAAACACATTTGATAACACAGGGGTGTGGATCTGGTGATTTTATTAGTAAGGGCAAGTTCTAAACACCCTAATGCCCAGCTAAGAGTGGAAGTTACACATGGAAGGATTGTGCATTCATAACTTACTAATAACAACATAAGCGTATTGTCTGTTGCAGGAGGTGAAAGAACCCGAACTGCGTGAATTAGGACTTTGTTTGTACAAACACCTAGGCATTGTATAGACAGGAAAATTTCCCCCTTCTACGAAAATAACCCTATTCCTTTACCACATGTAGGCACTCTTATACCAATTCAAGACCTTCCTTTTATTCAGGAGCGTGAATGTGCGCTCAAGGACTGATCTTGCAGTAAATATAGGATGGGTTATGGAGATTCTTCCACCTTACTTTCTTCCAGTTGCTGCTTCATGACCCAGAGAGGTTACTCTTGTCACAGCTGCTTGTTCAATATCTTTTCCTGGGAAATATCCTTCCCACAGCTCTGTCATGTAGCTGACTTGGATGGTATTGCCCTTCCTGTTTCTCTTCTACTGAGCTGGTGGTTATAGCTGCAATGAGGGCATCTTGAGACATGTCAGGATTATCTAGTTAAGGTACCTACCATGGATATACTAATGACGGCCAGAGTAGTGCAGTAGTGATGCAGTAGTGATTTGACTTAGCCTAATATGTGTTATATTAGGAAGAAAATGACAAGTAAAAGGGCTTGGCTGTATCATCAGTGCAGATGTAACCATAGAAGTGGAAGCTAGGAATAAGTACCAATGCAATGCATACATTGCTCAGGACCAGTCTTGTGTCACCCATGACCTGTGGCAGACACAGTGGCAGGCACTTCAGAGAGGTCCTGCAGTGGAGGTGGGCAGAAAGGCTGCTTGAGCAGAGAGACAGCGCAGGTGTGTGGCACAGCCTCACCAAACCCATCCAGGCTTCTCCATCATGCCCTGCAGCACCATGTCTTCTGTGACTCAACTCCACCTGCATGTTGGTGGGATTCTGGATGCTCAGAAAGATAATCTAGAGTAGCTCACCCTAATAATTTTCAGTGAATACTCACAGCGTTTGAAGTCATGTTTACAAAACTGTGTGTAGAGCTGCTAGTCTTCAACTGTGTGGTCCCAGAGGAAAATTCACAGACTTCAGAGTGACCACTGGTGAAGAATGCATTGGCTTCTTCGAAATGGGATGTAAAATAACTTTAGAAGGCCAACTTCTCTGAATGCTCAGAATCAGACGCAATATATCTTGCATTTGAGGTAATGGCTGCCATAAGTTCCTAAAAATGATGATCCTTTTCCCCTCTCTCTCCCCACCCCCCCTTTTTTTTTTCTTGCAAATTTATTTTACCACATTATTAGGATTTTTTTTTTTTATTCCTGATCGATAGTGCCGTGTGATTTGAATAGTCATTATTATCAGTGTTGTATGTAGCTGTTTGTCACTTTATTGAAATGAACTGCCATCCAGGCACCCTGATCAAAGCAAAAAGCATGAAATCCCACGTGTTGCACTTTTGATAGCAACAACAATGAAGCTAACCTTTCACCCTTGACTTTCTTTTAACCCGAATTTTGAAAGACAGTAGCAAACAATTCAGCTAACTTCTTAAGTAAAAGAATATTCAAACTAGCTCGATTGTAATGCAGTGTCCTTTTCAAGTGAATGAAAGGTCTCAGAGTAATGCATAGGAATACAGAGGCTGGGTAAGTTCATTACTTTGGAGTTTCTGGTGTGGTAATAGCAGTGAAATGGTTAAAAGGCTGACTTTAAAGTGGTCACAATTAGGCTTCAAAGTTAACACTCCACCCCACTGAGATGAATGGAAGCAGTTGACATTTCGTAGTGCTATTGTTTCAGTCTGACTTGCTGTAGCTTCTAAAATAAGACAACAGTACATCTGTTTACATTCTGCTTCCGCAAACCCAGATGGGCTAGAAACTTCATTGTTTTTTAAGTGGAAGCTTAGATTCTGGAGAATACAGCAATATCCACGGGGTATCTGTAGGAAGAAGAGCTGAACTAGCCTTAATCACAGACATCTCCCCCATCTCTGTAAACTTCTATTGTCCCGGGACAAATCCGTGAACCACTTGGGAAAAATAAAGTAATATATATTTGAAGTACTTTCTACTTACTACATGTTATGCACACAATAACTTCTCAATAAGTTCCTAGAATACAAATTTTCATAAATGGATGTGGCGTTTTGAACTTTTTCTCTTTTAGTAAGCGGTGTGTAGAAGGTAAAGTTCTTGCTTCTATTGAGTGTGGTAGCTTCTCTTAAACTGTTCTTACAGAAAAAGTTACTCCTGTCTCTAGAGAAGCCAGACTTTCACCCAGGAGAGTTTGAGACCAGGTGTTACTTTCTCTGTTCACGTGAGTAGAATCCTTCAATTTACCTCAATGAGAGCAATGTAAAAAGAATTAAGATCATAAGAGCTGTATCTTACATTTTTCTGATGCTTTCATAGGGCAACCACACTAGCTGCAGTAAGATTTTAGGAGCTGGACTGGTTTAATAAAGGTGCAAGTAGGGCCAGAATTTGTAGCAGATGGTCTCTATTACCCCATGCCTCAGTTCGTGTAGGGAGTACACAGTGTCCTCTCTGACTTTTGTTGAGGGGTCTGCACAGTGGCAAACTGCCCTCAGTAGCAGCCAGAACCCTATGAGAGCTTCTCTGATAAAAGCGTCCCATTAGATATGCTTAGGCTG
Organism: Empidonax traillii; assembly: GCF_003031625.1. Lineage (NCBI taxonomy): Eukaryota > Metazoa > Chordata > Aves > Passeriformes > Tyrannidae > Empidonax > Empidonax traillii. The sequence goes on along the minus strand of NW_020955405.1, from coordinate 504,061 downwards.
TAGATTGAAACCAGCTGTGAATCTGTCGGAAAGATTTTCCTCATTGTGCTTTCATCAGGGTGGAAAGTCTGTGTCTTGTTCTGCATATATATGTATTTTGGGCTTCGTTGCTCTGACTTTGCAAGTCCTAGAGCCTGCCAGTGATAAGAGCTCTCATGCATACAGGCTCCTTTTGTACCCTGGCACCCAGAGACCCTGCTTTCCTTTTGCCTGTGGACAACACAGCTTGTGCTTTGGAAGTGACACTGTGGCCTCTCCCAAATGGTGTCTCACAGATTTCAACCCCGGGTGTATCGTATGGTAAAGGCAAGCGTGCAATCTGTGGTTTGGGCTCGTGAAACTTGTTTCTTGCCCAGATTCAAGTAGCATTTTTTGTCTGGATATAAAAGGCAGTGGCCCTGAGCCTAGACAGGCCTCCAGGTTGTGTGAGACAACCATGGACATTTGGGAGTGTAAGCTGTCTCCTCTCTTGTTCTCCTCAGTTCCTGTGTTATGTGGAGTACAGCATCTGGTCTGTATGAAGAAAATACCTAAGAAACCCAACAGGAATATTTATTTTGAAGACTTCTCTCATGAGATTGTTTTAACTTTCTATTGAGAAAAATGCTTTAAAAATAAAATAATGTTAAGTCATGCTGGAGAAAAGCAATTCCAATGTGATAAAACTCCTACAGCGTGGAGCAAGAACCACTCAATTCAGCTGCAAGAGGAAGGGTATGTTATTTAATCAAACAGAGGGTTAGAGAATAGCACCAAATATGCATTTGTTATATTTGTTTCCCTTCTCAATTTTCCTAGTCCATTTCTGACTGTGGATTTCTATAGTATTACATAGGCTTGAGTTACATCTTTGACATCTCATGCAAGAAAATACATATCCTATTAGACCTTTCAAATTTAGTCAAAATGATTTCTCCAAGGCTACAGTAGGTCAGTGGCAAAACTTGGAGAAGAAGTTAGGGGATGTTTTGGCCAGTTCTGTTTATTTTAACTAGCAAACTGACCTGTTTCACTGTGTTGCAACAGCATTGTGATACCTAAATTTTCAGAAGACTGAGCATCGTATATTAACCCTAACACAGACAGTTTCCTGAAGCGATCTGAAGAAAATACTGCTCTAACTTCTTTACCATTTGTGCCCTAACCTGCTTTTTACCCTATAGTTGAAGGTAATTTTGATGACAGAATTATCTTTTAGGGAATATCAAATACCAGGGATTGAAAGGGACAAATCTGGACAGGGCAGGAATCTGCCATCATGATGACATTATAAAGCAACTTCTGAAAAATTAACATGTTATGAGAAGAAAAAATATTTTTTTTTAACATTGTGCTCTTTAATTTTTCTTTCAGGAAGGAAAATAGAGCCTTCCATTTTAAGACTGTTTAGTTGTGAGTAAATTGTGTATTTCCCTTTTGTGGTGCATTTCTTTAGTCAATTTATAGTTATCATGCCTACTGCTTCTCATCTCTTTGCTGGTCTGAGATTACTTGCCAACTGGTATTTGCCACTAAGCAGCAGAATCATAGTTCTCATTGAGCAGCTTTGGTACATTATGGCAGTCGTTATCCCATAGAAGAGGAGGAAGGATGCAGATGGTCACTCTTGTAGGTCTGATGAGAAATGCAACAGGAAAAGAGCCCAGCAAATTGAAACAACATTTTTCAGTTCATGAATACTGAAAACTGGAATGTCTTCCCAAAATAATCCCAGAGTTTTATTTCTTATTGGAAATTCTTTTAAAATACCCCTACAAAACAAAACAGTTGATATTTACTTAATCATCTCAGGTAAGGAAAAAAATGTTGAATACCAAAGTATTTTATAGGATTAAATTCCTATATTTTTCAGCTCTAATTATGATAATGCTTTACAAGGATTAGTTTTTTTTCTTTCTTTCTTTCTTTCATCCTTTTTCCACCCTAGACAATGAAAATAGTTTAATCTAACAGCTTTTCCATTGTGGTCTGTTCACCAGAGCTGGCTTGTAAAACTTTTTCTTTCAGTGGTTTTATTGTTCAAGAACTGATGCTTCCTGTTACTTCTGGCCATGCATTTTGATTTTGTGAATAAGTATGCTTAGACAAAAGAATAGTACTAATCAAGTATATACCTTTTGAACAGCTTTATGTTCTGTTTAAATAAAAAATGACACCAGAACTGCAGAGGTAACACCTCCTCTGAAAGACTGAGTTGCAAATGGCAGCAGAGAATAAGCGAAATCTGGGTCTGCTTCACTCCAGGCATTCAGTAAGGTAAAACATAACACAGAGTTTTGCTCTGACTGCACATATTTTAAACTTGATGCTTTAAGAACTGTGTTTTGGGTTGTTTTTCAAGGAGCAGAAAGCCAGTGGGATTCTGGTCATGGAAGGGACTAACAAACCAAGTAGGGATCGATTACAATTTAAATGGATAAGCGAGAAGTACATGTTCTTAGCTGCTGCGTCATGCTGAGTTTTTTGTGTCCGTATTGCCTCTTGCAGTTTTATTGTTCTAATGCTTCATATTTGTGTAGTTTGAAGGTTGTTGTATACGTGACTAGATTCACTCCCTTCTGGGATATAGGCCAAGACATGCAAAGTGATTGTTTATTTTGAGCACCTCCATTTTTTAAGGGTCCAAACCTGAGGAGTTTTGGTATAGGGTGCCTTGAAAGCAGAACGTGTGTCCTCTAAAACTAAGTTGTCTGTTTGGTGTGTCAACATGACACAGGAAAACAAAAGAAGAAAAAATGGATGCAGTCAAAATCCTTGTTCACTCTTCATCATCTCAGAGTCTGATCTTTGGTTTGTTGAATTGAGGTGAGCAGATTTTGGTAGTGCTGTGCTGGAACCTGGAATGTGTACCTGGCTGTGGTCCAGATAAAGGAAGCAAAGTTTAACAGTGACATCACCCTGTCTCTCTACCTCTCTTCATTAACCTCCTAACTACCCTAGAGCTTTACCTAAGGTTTAGATGTGGTCTTCTTCCAAGATGCTGGTGAGATCACTGCCGACTGTACCATATGTGGAAGAGGTGTAATAGCTACAGAATATATATTATAAAGCATGTATAACCATTTCGGTCTACTGTGTGGGTGAATCTACTCAATGCAAGAGCAGCAAGAGGACGTGCTTTTTAAAAGCACAGTATGAGCATGGGTGATGTCAGGATAGTTGGCTTAGAGTTAACTCTCCCCTCAAATTTTTCATGCTAGTACAAAGAAGTACAGTTTGTGCTGCTGAAGAAACTTAATGTAAAAGAAATACTTGAGTTGAATTACAAAAAGGTCCTGGAATCTTTTGTAGAGGTTCTGGTTTTTAGAATGAGATGTCAGCTGATACAGCTTCTTTAAAAATGCACTTTGGATTCAAGGAAAAATAAAGAAGAGTAAGCTGTGAAGTCTTAATTGTTAGAAGTAAGACAATAGCTTAAAAACAGACTGCAAAGCTTTGTCTGACAGCTGGAGGGAGGGATACTTTATTAATAGTTGCAAGGAATGGGTGTATAGGGCCTGAAAAAGGCAGTAGAGGATATAAAAAGAAGCCTTGTAAGATGAAACTATTGCCAAAACCCCTCACTGAACAATTTATGAAAGAGCCTGCATCGTATAAACATCAAGATACAACACAGTGAACACGATAAACAGTCTCTGATGAATATGCCTCACTTAAAGCAAAGGGACACCAGTGCTGCAGCCCAGCTCTGCTGTGGCAGACAGTTTGGCTGGAGATGAGCACATGTGGCTCACTGGTAAGCAGCCTCTGATTTCATGACTCGAAGTTTCTGTCTGGCAAGTCACAGATGATGGCTGTGGTGACTGGAGAGGGCACTTGTTGAAAAACTATCACACTTAAGTGTTTTATAATATGATAAGTCCCCCCAAATGTCCTTGCAACTGGTAGCCAAGCTGCTCTGTTATTGTGACTTGGGACATATAACTTCAAACACTCATTTCCTGGAGGAGGTGGCAGGGAAGATCCCTCTCTACAGAGATTTCACATAATTGCAATCTCCCCAAAGCAAATCCCTAGTTAAAGCACAACTGCGTGTTTTTTGTGGCCAGGAGCTGACTGCATGGGAAATAATGGGACTGCAAAATCCCCCTTGTTGCTCCAGCCCCAGCTGCAGAACCAGTCTGAGACTGCCTGGGTGCCAAACAGTGCACTGTCCCATTTTAGACTATGACTGGTTGTTTATGACATATCCAGACCATTCCAGTTATTTCATAAAATAAGTCCTTAACTGTCAATAATACCCAGAAGCTGGGAAAGCCTTGGGAACAGAAGGGCTGCAGTACTAGGGAAGTTTTTGTTTCATTTGAAAGCATATATCCATAAAATCATTTTAGCTCAGACTCTCTGTCTCATGCCCATCTGACATTGTTCTTCACTCTTTAATCACAAGAGCTCAGGAGACTGAGGAGAGCAGAAGTAAAAGCAAAAATCTAAGCCTGATTTTTAGCATCATACAAATTGAACCCAAGTTCCAGGTGCAAATTATAATCCCTCCTTTCAGGTTTGTCCTTTCCATGTGGGCCAATGGCAACTCAATGACTGGTACATCAAATCCAGAAACTTGCTGAGACTGTCAGTATGCCTGGCAGCATCACATGGTGCAGATGACACTTATTTTGACCATAGCCCATGGCAAATGTATTCTCAGGATCAGTCTTTTCTGTGAGCATGGTATGGGAGCGGCTTCCCTTCTCTACAGCTTCCCTCAGTTGCAAGTGTGTTGCACTAATATTGTCTTCACCTTAGTTTTAAGCATGTTATTAGGTTTGCTTGTGTGTTGTTTTGCTTTTTCTAAAAGATTGTTTTTCTTTTTCAGCAGTGGTCTTAGCCAGCTTCACTGGGGTTGAAGGGAATCTTTCCTCCTGGTACTTTGCAGCAGGTGTCCTTTCTAAAGTGTTTCTTTTCTTCCTGTATACCATACAAAGCAGGTTTTGCCTTTAATAGCTATTGTTTGTTTGCAAGGGGAACTGGCAAGGTAGGTATTTTCTTGCAGCTTTTCCTGCACAACCTTTTTTCTTGCCTTCTTTGGGTGGCACCTGTAACGGGAGCAGTGTAGCTGCCAGATGTGTTGTTCAGCTTTACTTTGGATGGCATAAGCAATTAGCTAGTTAGAAGACCAGCCTTGCATTCATATGGTATTTCTGAGGTTATAAGTGAAGTAAAAATGCAAAGGTTGCTTGTGGCACTGATGAGCAGAATTGGTATTGCTAAGATGGGAGAGAAATTGCATTTCTATGAGATGGTTGGGATTTTGGCTGCTGGATTCTTTCCTTTGCCGTGCAAGAGAAATGTCTACAGGGCTACCCTTTTATATACAGTGTAGGAACTTATCCAGCCTAATCATAAAAAGAGGTTGATTGCATCTGCATTCATCAATAACTTCCAGGTTTAAAATCCATTATGGTAGACTTTGTAGAATGTGATCAGAAGGAAAGGAAAAGACAAATTCTCTTTGTTGCAACCACTGATGAGATATATACCCACAATTTTCTTATCAAAGCCATGCTGGCATGTGACACAAGGAGGTATGACACCCCTCCTAATTGTGTGCAATTATTTCTGTTGGCACAGCCTGAAATCTGGTTGGATTGGCTCCCTCTGCTTAGATATGCTTTTAGCGATAGAGGGTTTGCTTTCTTTCATACATCCTACCCACGAAGGTATTCATGATTTGATTCCACGTTTCAGCTGCTCCATGCTGAAATATGCCCATCAGAATTTCCAGTTTGATCCAAGAGAGGCCCTCCTTACAGTTTTCTATATGATGAAAAGTTGATGTTAGAAATGTTGCTAGCCATGCATCTGATCCACAGAAAATATCAGGTACACTAAAGGAAACAATTCAACAGTCTTTGTTCTTTTTACTCAGTTTAGGTTTAAAGTGTGTTGATCAGCCTAACTATATGAGAACATGCTATTGCTGCTGTGCATTGTTATTGTTATAATCCAGGAGGAACACATCCTTTCAGGGCCCACTCCTTATTTAGTAGATTATCCTTATTTAGTAGACTGGAAAAAAAATTAAAATATAAGAGGTCACATGAGGCTGAAACTGTATTTCAGTATTTGAGGGCCAACACCCTGTTTTTTTTGAGGTAGGTAACTCTTAAAATAAAGATACCTCCCCGTCTTTCTTTTCCAGGCCTTTTTAGTGCTTTTAGACATCAGTTGCCTTTGTGAGTCTCATTTATGGTTATAGTTACTAAAAAATGCAACTGGTTTGGGTACCCCACCTAAATAGCTTAACTGAGAACCTACAATACTTGCTGTTCTCCCTCTTCTTCAAAGCTTCAAGTAATGAAAACTTCCAAGCAGTTTGTTTAATATGTGGTGGGTTTTTTTGTTGTTGTTGTTGTTTTTTTTTTTTTTTTCCTCTTCTCTCTCTCAGTATTGCAACCTATGCAGCTTATTTGGACTTTGTTTCTTTAAAAATTATGCCGGATAAAAAATAATTTTGCTCCTTACTTAGACTTTGAACTCTGAAATGAAATCAAGTGAGTTTGCCTGTACTGAACTGGTTAGAATCTTTAGATTTTCTACTGTTTTCTTGTGTAGGGAGTGCCATAGCTGATTAAAATAGATTTGATCTTTGTCTAGTTCTCTAGATTAGCAGGTTAATTTGTAATTTTGGATCTATAACAGTATCACAAAGTTGTAAGGTATCAGTGCATGCTTCCACAGGAAAAAAAGTGTAATTATGCTGGATTTAGCCAGGGTTTGTAAATCCTAGTTATTAATTTAGAATATTGAGAAGTGAGGGTCTATGAATGCAGCTAGGCTATTGACCCTCCTCAAATCTACAGAGAAGACAGAAAAATACAAAGTACCAACAGGACCAAATATGATGACATAAATGCAAATACGTATAAATATATATGTATATTTGTAATTCTGTACACGTTCTCCATCAACTCTGACCTCAGTTTTTTAAGTTACTAATATGCATGCCCTGTCCTACATACCTACACATGTGATAAACATATGATAAAAATTAGACACAGACCAAAACGTCTTAGAGAATGTGTTGTCTGAATGACAAGATTTATCCCATATGAATGCCTACAGTGTGGTAACTTAAGTTAATTCTCATCGGATAAATTAAGTTCATTCATGTCCTAATAAGTGGTGGCTGCCTAGGAAGCCCTCTAAGCTTTCCATAACCAGACGTGCCACTAGTAATCTTTCCAAAATGTGATGTCAATGGAGCTGCAGCTGGTTAAAGGGCTACGCAGGGCAAAAAGTGGTATTAGTGGCTAATAAAGGCTAATTCTTTTGCAAGCAAAATTAGCTCGCTTCACTAGCTTGTTATGACTTGAAGTGTCTGGCCGTTGAACTATGCATCTGGCTCATTTGTTGCTCTCAAAGAGATCACACCCTGACTGACAGCTGTACTGGACTGGAAAAAAGTAGCCCAAATGAGTGAGAACAAGAGGACTTCAGTTTGTGTGACTTTAGGACAGTAGCAATCCGTGCAAACAACCTTAATAAGAAAAAGGGATGAACCCAACAAAGAATGTGTGTGGCTCAGGGCACTAATTTTCCTTGAATAACTGGTTCCTAATGCAGAACCTTTTTGCTCACAGATGCTGCCTTCCACTCACGTTACGTGCAACTTAATTTAAAAGACACAAATGTCCAGTAACTGGTTGCAGCAACCCTAAATAATCACTAGAAATTTAACTTCCAGCACATCCCAGATGCTGGGATACTCGAAAGAGATTTTAACAGCACCAGAATAGCCAAAGCCCCGTGAATGTGTATTTATTTTTACTCACTGATGTTTTGGGGTAAATGCCACATCAGAGTGTTTTTATTATCAAGTTCCTGTTCCTGCACAATGCAGCTGTACCTATTCTAACTCCTTCATCAAAGGCGACCATTTCCTTTTTTTCTTAATCTCAGATCAGTTTACTGAGAGCATTTGTCCCTGACTTCCTTAAGCTTGCCCTCCATAAAAGCCTTCTTAAAATCTTCCTTACATCCTTTCTTTCCTTAGCACATACTTAGAAATATGTGTGTACATATAAGCTCGGACAGGCACACGTGCCCATGCATGTTTTAATCAGTTTCTGCTTCAGTCCTGCAGCCTTGTGAATGGTCAGACTGGGAAAGAACTCATGGAAAATGTTACTGCCAAAGAGTAGTGAAACTCTCACTTCCTTGTGTATTTCCAAATGATTTTAATGCCTTCTTTATTTATGAGATGTTTCAAATTTCTTAACTCGGTGATAATACTACACATACAAATGTGGACTAAGGTCAAGGCTGATTGTTTTTTCACTGTGATATTGTTTTTGCTTGAATGTTGTTCCTGGATTGAGAGTTCATAGAAACCGCATGGAAATATTGGTTTATGTAGTTAGGTAAATTCTGAGTCCTGAACTTTTTTTTCACTGTGAAACAGCATTTGAGTTAAAAGAAGACTTTGGACTAATGAATGAGTTTGACTTCTGTAGGATGCCTGACATTGCTTTTGTTGCATCAGAGACCCCTGTGAAGTTCTGCCTCCAGTGTTTTGGTAGAGGGTGGAACTGGAAAGGCAAATCTCTCAAGAAAAGACCTATAGGTCCAACTCATCACTGCAAAAATGACAAAGGAGGACTTACATAGAAATATGATGCTTGAAGTTGGGCTTTTGCAGCTGTATTGTTTTGTTCCTTGTGGAAGTTTTTTTGGATTAGCCATAGTTAGATGGATGCCCAGCCCTGTGAGAGGCAGTAATATGAATTATCTTTGCCTACTGAGGATCTTAGGAAATCATGCAAGATGAAACTCCCAGTATTTTCTTTTCACACCAAAAGGGTTTTTTTTTCCCATGGAGAGGAAAAAAAAAAAAAAAGGCTTGTTAGACATAAGATATAAAGATATACTGGACATAAGATATAAAGATATACTTGACATAAAGATATTCTCAGGAATTGTGTACAGTCTAACTTATGGTAACCTTTCACATTGAAAAGATAATGAGAAATTATAGAAGAGAAATCTGGTAACAACCAGGATGGTAGGGAGGGGAAGTGGAGCTCATGTTGGACCCAGAACAGAACTACCCAGTCAGGAATGCGTTTGCAGAAATAAGTTGCTTGACAGGGTACACGAGAGGTTGGTGCTGAAGAGTTCCCCTCTGCTTAGGTGCCACCACTGCTGGAATGGCAGGAGTACATCAATGCTGCTGACCATGCTCTGGCTGCAGTGACAGTCACTTTTCCTCTGAATCTCAATTATAGAAATGTTAGTACCACATATTACCAGCAAAGACCAAGTAGAAAAGCTGAACGGAAAGTCAAAATAGTCTGTTTCTTGGTGGACAATTTCTCTGTAGGGAAATAATACTGAAATACTGAAATAATGTAGGACATGACAACTTCTTGCTCCTATTAACTTTTAACAGGATTCTCTCAATTTGTAACCCATAGTAGAATAAATCTCAATACTGAGTCCAATACAGGGAGTGGTAGGCTGAGATGCTTCTCATCTTTTTCACATTGTGGTCTACTCTGTGGCCAGAGTTGTTACTTGTCCCTCTCCTTTGCCTGCTGAGGAAATTCAGCTCTATATGAATCTTCTTGATTGTGTTTTACCGTTATCACTCTAACCTTCATGGTTTCAGTTCTTCTTGGTACCTCTTATCAAAAGCTAAAGTGCTGCTCAAACATTTTTTTACTTTTTCAATCTGTCTGGTTTCTTCTGCTGTAAATGAACTACATTTACAACAAATAAATCTGAAAAATGAACTGCAAATAAATCTGAATTTTTTGCTTATGCTTTTCTGTCTTTAAGGTTTGTAAAGCTGGTTTTGTGCAAAAAATAACACCATGCTACAGCAACAGCCAGCAGTGGTGCAGTTGCCGCGGTGCTCAGTTAGTAACACAGGCAGAGCTGAAGTATTTCTACTTCTGTGCTTCTGTACTTTCAGCTTTCTCAGCGCTTGTTTCCTGATTTGTCTTGTTAGCAGTGGTTTGCTTTGCACTCTGAGTGCAATTGCTCTGTTGGTAAGAGTTAGAGCAACTAGATCTCCATTTTTCCCTAGCATGGGCAAATCAGCAGTAATGGCCTCCTCTCCCTGGTTTTCGCTTGGCAAACTTCCCAGAAAGATGTGTACTTAATTGTAATTTGCTTTCTGTGGTCAGCAGCAATAGCTCATCTTTTAGTAGCTCAACAGCTTCTCTGTATTTAACTCTGTGTGTGTCTAAGGCCTCACTTGATCTCATACAGACTAACTCTGCATTTCAATTAAGTTGAATATATGCAGCAGAGATGATCACATTTATTGTATATACAGTTAATTCCTCTTTCATTCGCTGCTTCATCTGCTTGTTGGGACTTCAAAGTAAACAAGCAAAAAAACCCCCTGCCACTTCCTTTTGCAAAAATAATATAATTTTTCTGGGGAAGGCTTCCTCTGTGCATCTAGTACATCTTACTAAAGCTGTTTTTGAATTTTAGGCAGATGAGAAATTGTCTGTCAAAATGCTTTGAAAGAAACCATGAAATGAGCAGGCCATGAATCCAGGAACGTCACAAGAGTGGGAATATCAGACCTGTAATTTGTAATATGAGTCTTTTAGTCTAACCTCCCCTATTTCCACCCTGGTGCTAAATATACTGTTGACATCCTTGCAAGAAAACAAATGCACTGAGCTTGGAAGGGCAATGGGCACCGTTAGTTTTGGGTTAGTTTCATTTCTGTAAAATTCCTGGATAATACATGAAAAAGAAACACCAAATTTTTGCATTGTATTTGGGACGATGGTGGTGAATTTTGGCAAATAGCAGATAATCTTAATAAAAAGTTTAATCTTAAATCTACCATTTCAATTAAAAATATATTTTTAATATAAGTAAAACTGATAACTTTCAATGCTAGTACATATCATGTTCTCCAGGAGCTCTTGTTCTGGCTTAAGAAAAATCAAATTTGCATCTGAAGTGCATTAATAACTGCTGTCAAGTAAGAAGGTTGTATCAAAATGTCTATCTTGCCTGTAGCATTTGCATCAGATAACTCAGCAATACTTTGTTAGCCATCGTTCTAATGTATTTTATGCGGGAGACAGATAACCAACCCTCTGTGTCCTGGAATGAGTCTTTCCCTACTGTTGGTCAGGTGGATTTTTTTCCTACCTGTAATCTCAGGGAATGTAAGGAAAAGTGATATTGTTGAAAAAAGCCAAGAAAATAGAGTTGAAATTAAATTAAAAACTCAAGTCAGCCAGGTGTTTTTTTTTTTTGTTTGTTTGTTTGGTTTTTTTGTTTGTTTTTTGTTTTGTGTGTGTGTGTGTAAAAATAGGATGTTGATGTTGAAATATTATCCAGCTTTTCCAGATTTTATGTCTTTCACCCATCACCATTTTTCCTGTCCAGTTTTACAATCATGTTTAGTCATCCCCAAACTGAATTTTTTGGGAAGTATGTGATTTGCCCCTTGGTACTCTTAGCACTGTCGGAGGACAGAAAACCCATCCAGTTTTGCAAATGGCATCTCTTAAGGAATTTGCAGCTCCTTCTGAAATATTCTGTGTTAATGACAGGAATTGAACTTCTATATGTAGCTGGTTTTGAAGTTTCATATGTAGCTATGCTTTCTTTTGTAATAGCCAACTAAGAATGGTTTCTGATAAAAACACTGACTTAGCTTTGCAGTAAGCTTTTCAAGATCTCTTTCAGAATCTCTTGCTGTTGCCATTCAATGAATAGTTCAGGTCTCTTTTTCTAGCTTTTATCTCAATGTTCTAGTTACTCCATTGTTAAATGAAGAGTTTAATGAGTTTTAAAATGTTAAATATTGGATGCATGGTGCTTATGAAACCATGTAACTTTTTAAAATATGATTTATTTTAACAGGTTTTGTATAAACAGTAAGTTCCATTAAATAAATATGAATGTCTCACAAATGAGTAAAACCTTTTTTAGTTTCTTTTTATAAGAGTTAACATGCCGCCCCAATGCATGTGCATTCCTAACATCTGCATCTGGTGCAAATCACAAGGCTATGGGCTGGCATGTTCCACGTCTCAGACATGGTGGGCCATGGCTTGTGCGTGGCAGCACCCACATCAGATTTAGCATTGCTGTGCCCCTTTCTCCCCAGGGGCACAGTCTCCAGTGACAGTGAAGGGACCACAGCATCAGCTTTCCAGGGGAGCGTTGTTCTCCCTGACCTCTCTGGGGGACAGTTGTCCCTGTTCAGAATCCCCCCAGGAGGCTGTCACTTCTAAGGGGATTACAGAGCTGTGTAATCTTGACTGTCTGTCGAGATCCAAACTTCAGGGTGAGGAAGTAATGGTGCCCTAGAGATGCATGTGAGCAGCATGACTGTGGTGTAAATCATGGGGAGGTGATGGCAACTTCTAATTCTAAGTCTTCCGTGTGTGACACCAGGTGGGCTCTATAAAGTTTGTGAAGTGCTGCTTTTTGCTGATTTTTCCATTCTAGGCCCTACAGTGACCTTATTGGTGGCTGAGTCTAGAGAGACACCTCATGATTCTGAATTAAGAGTTTTTCCATCTCCAAAATCAGGGGTATTTTGAGATACTGGGATGAAAAGTACCATGGTTATTATGATTATACTGCTTGCTGTTAATATCAGAAAGGAAGATACTCTGTTCTTACATTCAGAAAGAACCAAATGCCATGAAGCTAATGGAATTGTAACAATAGCATGAGGAATGCTGTTAAAATACCAGCATGACATGGCTTGAGTTAGAAGTATTATATTTTTTGCCACATGTTAGGAACCACTAACCCTGGTGGCTACTGTAACTGATTAAAAATTGTATGGGAATCTGTTTTCAATATCTGTGATTTAAAAATATCTTGGAATGTTACACTGGAAAAGAAAATATATTTCCTGAAGTCTGCCTCCATGCCATTTCTTCACTGTCTAATTTTTGCTGTTCTTCTGGATTTTTTTTGGGTGTGTTTTCTTCTTTGTTTTTCTCTACTTTTTAAAAAATTATTATTATATACAGTGTTTCATCATTTCCCCAAGAACTGACATTTATCAGATGTCACATGCTGAAAATCATCCGTGTAGTTATAAATGTTTTGTTTATTTTCAGAGAGAATATTAAGCATTTCAAGGAGAAGAATCTATTTGTCTTTCTGATTTCTGTAGTATAAAATAGTAAGGAAACTTGAAGTGTTTTCTCTGTGCTTCTGTTATGGCTATTGATTGTTTTTCCTTAAATAGTTGAGCATTACAGCTGAAAGGATCTGATTAAACAAGTTAGGTTCTTTAAAGTTTCTATGATCTCACTTAAAGTGCATTAAACACTTAAAATTCAGCCTAACTAAGCTGGAATGGACACCTTAAAATAAGAATTCTCTTCCATTTTGTAATAAGGAAAACTGTAGAGAACAAGTATCATCATAGCCACTTCTTTATAAATAAGTCAAGCAGCTTTAACTCATAGATAGTAACATTTCTGTCCTGTGGCCTTGAAAACTCAGTGAGAGGATTTTCCCATGCCACAGAGAAGGATAAGATATCAGTTCTGAGTCCAATTTTTAGCTCAGACACAGATTTCTTCTGTGACTTAGAACAAGTTATTTCTTCATCATATGTTTTAGGTTTACCAGATATATAAAACCTCTGAGGTGGATGTGCTTGCAAAGTGCTTTAAAGCAGTGAAATGAAAGTTTAAAAATTCTTTAAAAGAAGTTTCTGTGAGGTTGCAGCCTGCTTCTGCAGTTGTCAGTGAAAGTTTTACCATAAACTTAAATGGTCAGAGTTAGGTTCTCTTAAAATCCTGTCTATGAAGTTCTTTATGAATTGAAAGTATTGTTGTTGGCAATTTATTTCATTTACATTAGTGTCTTTAGGTAGGTATTTGTATTAATAAGACTTCTAGTCTCTCTGACACTTCATTCAAATTAGAATTTGGTTCTCCTGAGCTGTACTAGGCAGCATTCAGGAAATTAATTAATTGGCCTAATTCTTTTTCTTTCACCCACCTAAAGACATACATTCTGTCATCCTCCAATCATATCACAAAAACTGCTCATACCTGAAATGTCACCATATTTAATTGTCTTGGTCTAGAAGTGGCAAGGTCCTGTGTTCCTGAACCTCAGCAATCACTGACAACATTCCCTTTGCTTAGTAAGGGATTCTGGCCTTAGAACTGTCATTGCCCTTAAATATGATATCAAAGTAGGAGCGAGTCTGTAGGCTGTGACTCAGTAGGACTTGGAAGTTTGGCTATCCCATCTCAAGAGCAATTTAAGCCTCCCAGCAAGGTGTCCTGCTCAGAAAGTGAGGAAGAGCATGGTGTACTAGCATCCATGTATGCTCCTGCAATGGACACTGACAGATTGTCCCAGGACCTGACAGGTTCAGCATTTACATATCTGTTTATATACCAGTGGTGAGCTGATTATCTTCTGCTGCTATTTGATCCTGGATCTCCCATATGTCTGTTGGCTTTCTAAGGTGAGTAGTGCATATGTTGTTGCTTTGCAGGGCTCAGGGGGATAGCTTGTACTGCCAGAGGTTTGGCCACGTCCATGCAGATAGTCCCTAGTTGCTTCCTCAAGGTCATTGTGACTTTTGTTTTCATTGAGTTTACTATGGCCTGTGCTTCAATGTTCTGGTACTGGCTGAAGCAGATACTACCTAAATGGTAACAGGCGGCAGCAGCAGCAGCGCAGAAGCATGATGCCTCCTGCTGCAGTGCTAGATGTTATAATGGCCATGCAAGTATTTTATGTAGGAATGATTTCAAAGTGGCATTCCTCTAGACTGCACATTAATGCAGTTATGCCTGGAAGGATGGTTTAATCAGAGAGCAGGCTTTTCTGTCTACTTCTTTCGAGGACTGCAGTTACATGTTCCAGGTAGCAAACAGGTATGTGGCATCCTACAGTTGTGATCCACTGGGAGGTGCACATCTAAATGCAAAAATAGGTATCCCAGCAAGTTCAAACTTTTCTCAATGTCAGATGGTATCTAGTGGCTCTTCAACATGGAAGCAATGTTGCCAAGTGGTTTGTAGTAATGCTTAGCAGCAAATTATTGAGTAAACAGATGGAGGCACAACAAATTGTTGTTTTTTCAAGAAAACTTGCAAGTATAGTATTCTGATTTGGGAAATTTTGTCCTCAGTGTCAGGAAAGCAATTCTCCTAGATGGACATGACAGCTTAAAATCGCTATCATTTTAGTAATGTTATTCTGGACAACAGAACTTCAAAACCTGAAATGATGTAAGGTGTTGGAATAAGTGTGTATGTGGAGTGTGGTCTTTGTGGCTTCACAGAATTACTCAGACTTCCTTTATTTAAAAAAGGAACCACATTTCTCAAGTTCTAAAAGTGACAGTCCTACAATGAAAAGAAGAACTAAGTGTTCCTTGAACACACTGATCCAGATGCACATGCAGGGGTTAAAGGGTTCACAGCTTAGAGGAAATGGCAAAAGTGGCTAAAAGGCAAACAAGGTCAGCTCTGAGGTAGTTGTTAGTTTTCTACTTAGTGGCCATAACAATCCTACTCTAAAACAACTTATTTAATTGTCGCTACAAGGGATGAATGGCCAGATGAAGCAGTTCTTTTATAATTGGATTTGGCTGAGTTACTTTACATGGTTGGAACTGAACTAGAGAAATGGTCAAAAATATTTGACCTGGTCTTGGCACATTTGGTACTGTGTAACTACTGACAAAATGTAAATGATTACATGGTAACTAGAAAGATGCGTGCCAGGTTAGTAGTGTGAGAATGCCTTGGCAAATTAGATTAATGTCTGCACGGAACAGACTCTGGTACAGCTCCCACTAGTCATACGAGAATGTGATGTGTCCGGAAGCTTGAGCAAACACAGTCTGAACCAACTGCTCATCCTGTTAATAGAAAAGACTCCCAGAGGCATACTATCCTGATCCATCTTTCTGTGTGTGTTCATGCATCCTGTTGTCTGACCCATGAAGCTGCAATGACCAGTCACTTGCAATCAGTTGTTCAAAGACAGGATAAACAGGTGTTTAGAGGAATTGCCAAAAGCTATCAGGTACTTACTACTTTTGATTTATAGATGATTTTGTGAAAATCCAACCCACAGCTATGTCTACCAAAAGGTGTTCTAATGCACCTAATGGAGTTTATCCAGAAAAGATGTACTATACTGCGCCAAGGACTGTGACTGGGCACTTTGGGAGGGAATGTACAAAACTCTGCATATAGCCTTAGCTCTTAGCAGGTGGGAATTGTTTGGAGGAAAGATAGGACTTAGATCACCTTCCTCTGCATTCAGGATGTAGTTCAGCCTCCTTTATCTCAGGGTCCTCAGCCATGAACTGTTACCAAGTGATGCAGCTTGGAGCTGCTTGGCTAACATAATCTGCTGTAGTTTTCCAATGTAGAAAAGCTTCCCAAAACATTTAAGCCAATTTTAGGCCCCCCATCAGTTCCTAAAAGCATCTCCTTTTCAAAAGTGGTAATTCACAGCTTGGTGTCTTTTTCTTACATTGTCTTTACTCTCTCTAAAATAAATCTCTCCATCCTTGACTTTACTGTAGTGGTTACAGAGACACCAGCTACCCAGTTCAGTGGGATTAACACTGATGCTGATCTACTGTTTAATTTCTTGGCTGATTAGAATTAGTCTCTCTAAGTGTTGTCTCAAAAATCAATGTCATTCTCTTTGCAGCAATGATATTTTTCAGCTCTGCAACTCTTACATTTTCTAGCATGATGAAAGGTCCACATAATCAGCTAGTGTAACAATTTATACAACGCAATCCTTGGAAACATACATAATGAGAAGGGAAAACTTTAGTCTTTTTTATGGTCATTTATGGTCATGTCCTGAAGTACAGTAACTGGTTTTAGATATGTTTTTAAAAAGTTGTCTAAATCTTGAGCTATGCAAGAAAAGTGATGGCAGGCTTGCAAAATAAGGCCCACGGTAAAATGTTGAATTGAGATTATTTCAATCGTGTTAATTCCAGGAAGTTTAAAGTGACCCCTTATTGTCTGCAATAAGAAGTAAATGAAAAAGAGAAAATACTGGATTATTCTCATTACTTAAGAATGCAAGCAAGCAAGCAAGCAAACAAGAAAGAAGTTGCTCTAAGCATTGTGAGGGAAAAATTAGAATTATATATATCAGGGGAAAGTTTATAAACATAAGAACTCATAGCCAAGGAAACCAGCCACCGAATGAAGCTTTGGAATCAGCACCACTGAATATATTCACAGCTCGGCTAGACATCCATCTATCAGAAAAGGATAAAGAAATCAGTCCAGCCACACTGTAGAGATTATACAACAGAGTTGCCTGCCAAATTTCTACCCCAAATAATGTATGATTTAGTTGGAATGGAAAAAGAAAATATTTTTGCTTGCTAGATCTGATATAATCTTAAATGTACAAATTCGTCTGCCTTTAAAAAAAGTATTGCTGGCAAATTTTTTTAAATGTTGTTTATTTTAACCAGAGTGT
Organism: Empidonax traillii; assembly: GCF_003031625.1. Taxonomy (NCBI): domain Eukaryota; kingdom Metazoa; phylum Chordata; class Aves; order Passeriformes; family Tyrannidae; genus Empidonax; species Empidonax traillii. The sequence continues at coordinate 486,619 of NW_020955405.1, read as the reverse complement.
GTAGGTTTTGCTGTAGTTTGAAACACATTGACCCTAGCTCAGATGTTGTTACTTTTTAAACTAAGAAAAAAATATATATTTACAATTAAAAAAAAATCTTTAAATGAAAAATTGTTTCACAACATCTTTTTTCATAGGAATATTCTGGATGTTGTCAGGTCACTCATACCAAGCCTGAGGAGGGACTGTCAGTATGATATTTATTTTTCGCATGCTTAATTAGAGGTATGAAGGATGGTAAGACTGGAGGGCTAGGATAGTAAGGTTATAAAGGTATGGTTAGCTTTTCACTTCTATGTCACAACAACAACAACAAAAACAGGCCAAGAGGGATATTTCCCATTCATTACTTCCGAGTTACTGTTCAGATCAGTGGTAATGACCTACTTCTAGTGGGTTGGCAGCAACACTCATACAGTAGAGAGTTCAAGACTGAATTGAGCTGGCAGGCTAAGACTACTGATCATCAGGGCCTGGGGCTCAGATTTTTAAGGGTATTGTAACATTCAAGTAGTTGCCTATTGCAGTTTTGAGGAGTCTGAAAGCAGTCACCTTGAGCTGAAGTAAGTGGAGTTAAGGCACCTAAGCTCTTTACAGAAAGCTATGTATACATTTATCTGCAACACTGAACGCCTTTAAAATTGCAGCCTAGCAACCTCAACAAGTTTTCAGTGAAACTCTGATTCACCTCTTTTCCATGAAGCCTCCATAAGCCTCTGATTTCCCGATTGTTTATCCCAGCACATGCTGTAAAGGAGAAGATGGATGACCATTAGCTTTTAAGTACACTGCTGCAAGCGTAGTCTCCTTTCACGGCAATGCTTTCCAAAGCATCAGTCATATCAGAGAGACCAGGCTAGCACAGAGATGAAGCAGATACAATTTTAAAGAGGCCATTTCAGAAATAGAATTACCCTTAAATAACAAATGAATTTTCAGACTGAGTACTGAATTTTTACGAAAATTTAACACATAGAATTTAGTATTGTCAAGCCATCCATACCTTGAATTCCCTAATTCGTACTGTAAAAATTAGTGCTAGTTTCTAAGACATGGTAGAGAGTAGATCAAGGCTAATTCTTTGCAAAAATAAGTCTGCCACATTATCACTCTGCGTTATGAAAATGTGTCACATGATGGAAGGGAAGTATAAATATCTTCTATCTGATGTATACAATTGAAAAGGGAAAACACAGAGTGAAATCATCAAGCCACATTAGCCAAAGAGAACAGATAAGTAAGGGTATAGCACTGGAATGGTAAACAATCAAGCAGAGATTACATCTCTGTGTGGAACTGTGTGTGCTTTTTAGATGTGAAAACTAAAATGCTGACAGTAGAAAATTAAAATATCTAACACTCTTTATCACAGAAAATGTTCAAAATACTGTATGGATAGAGTAATAAACATCAATGTAATAAACATTAAACCCATTATAAAAAATGCTGCTCTGCAAATGACCCAATTTAGAAGGAAGGAAAGTAATTGCCACTGGACTCCGATTGGCCACATTTACATGTGTGCATTTTGTGCCCTTGCACCCAGCTCTTGCCACAGCTCTGATAGTGTCACCAACTGTGTGCCACAACTCTCACTGCTGCCCTACCAGCCTGGCCTGGCACTCAGCACACCCTTCTCAATAAACACAGGAAGCAGGTCATGCATGTGCTGCTTATTGCCTCTATCTTCCCTTTTGAGCATTTCTGTGAAACCATACGTGTAAATATCAGATAAAATGTGTGAAAGTCCCACCATCAGAAGATCTTTACTTTGAACATGTCTCTATTTTCCTTGTTCCTTCCCCCTCCACCATGACACAGGAAGAGTGCACCATTTCCTCTGAAGAGACTCATTGCTGCTCTCAGTAGCTCACATTTACCCAGATTTTCAGGGTGCATGCACTTTCAGCTGCACAAAATGTGGGACTTACCTGTGTATTTTAAGTCACTGAAATAGGACATTTTGGTAGAGGAAACAGTCAAATCAGGTTACCGCAAAATGGGAACTTTTATAGTTGACTGTTCAGGCATTGCTGCTGATTGCTGAGCTAGCTGTTAGTGTTGTGCTCAAGTTGTGCTACTCGTCTAGTACTGGAGTTGTTTGAAATAATTTCTTTTTCTTGCATATACAGGTATATATCTAGCAACAAGAATTTAGATGAATTTTCTGTAGTTAATAGAATTCTCATAAGACTTCCACTGAGGAGGAAAGAGAGAAAACCTTGCTGAAGGAAGCTTTGAATGGACTCTAGAAAAAGGTCCAAATGCATTCCCCTCAAAATACATCTTTGCCTGTGAAAAGCAACCTTCATTACCTTTGACATGCCACTTCATGACTTCTTATTAACTTTTTGTACTTTACCCACTCATCGAATTCAGAGGGTTTTATTCCCTGTTTTTCAGCCACTATCCTTCCCCAGATTTCACTCTTTGCAGTTTGCACACAGACACCATCTGGCTTCATCCCCCAGGTTGCCTAGACAAGGGCAATCTAGTTAGCCTTGTGAAATCCAAACCCCAGGCAAAAAACAAACAAACAAACAAAAAAACCCCCAACAAAACAAAAACACAAAACAGACAACAAAACAACCTGTACAAAACTTCTACAAGACAGGCTTTGTCACTCTTCTGTGAGGGGCAACTACATTACCCATAGCAACTGTTAGAACAAAAATCACATCTAAAGCAGTAAGTTATCTCCTCAACCAACCTACTCTTTTCCCCAAACTTTTCCTTTCAATTTACTAGAATTACTGCAAGTCTTTTCTGGTCAAGAGAAAGTTTGACCAGTGTGTGTGTAATTACAGAACTTAAGAGTAGAACATCATGTAAGAAACTGTCTATAAAATGCTTGGAATAAAGTAGATTAACAACAGATTTGCCAAAGAAATTAGGAAGTCATTCCAATGTTCTGTTCTAAATAACATAATGAAAATAAATCTCTGAGGCAAGATTCTGGACAAAGACATTCTTTTGAAAAGAGACCACAAGATTCCTGGTCTTCTTAATGAAGAAAACAGAAAATTGGTCTTGGTTTGGGACTCTCAAAATGTGGATCCTTTTGAGCAGTGTGGACAAGTACAGAATATTGTCCAATGTACTCATCCTTGAGCAGAAATAAAACAATTTTCTGTGTGCTCTGATTGTCTCATAGGAGCTGGAAAAAAAGAAAAAAAAAAGAAAAAAAAAAAGAAAGAAACCATCTCCCTTTGCTTTTTATGTTTGCTCTCACAAAGTTTCTAAAGGAATTTATTTGGATGAGGAATTTTGATCTGTATATCTATCTTCCCCTGAGAAATTGTGATCTAGTTGCACAGTTCAGTGGTTTTGAACCAGATATTCTTTTATTTCAGATTTGGGAATCTAAAGTCAGGATGAAACTACATAGGTGCAGTTCCTTAATACTGGCCACAGAGTGAGGACTGAGGTGAGTTCTTGGCAACAACACAGCCACCCCAACTTCTAAACTATAAAGCCTTGATTTCTAGTTCTCGTTGTTTGTTGTATTCTGTTGTCTCTCCTAATTTAACTTGTCTTCACAGGAAGAATGCTTATCACAGTCCCTCTCTGACAGCGTAGGCTCAGTGAAATGAAGAAGACCAAGTTTTCTATTGTTGTACACCACGGAAAGGTAAAAATACAATCAACACCTTTCTGTGCTTGGCAGTCAGAGGTTTGGAAGGGAGTGGGTATGTAATAACGGGTACTAGTGATACAAGATTCTTTCAGTCTTGTTAAATGCCCTGTGAAAAGCAGCATATATTGCTATCTGCTCTCAATATGAAAGGTTATATGACACTTAGATGATACAAGACTGTCATGTTAGAACTAGGTAGCATATTAGGTGTCCTGTTTTTGTTTCACAATGGTCCCCAGTGAAAACCACAATTTCACTTTGGTTTGAGGAGCATGTCCTGGTGGCATTGGTAGGTTTACATTTTGACACGATCAGAAGAGTAGAACTAGACTGGCTACTGTTAGTAGGGAGCAGTGTCTGATATTAATTATTTAGAATTTTGCAGTCTAGAACTGTGTTTTGCTTTCTTCTAAAATGGCAGCTTTTTCAGTCCACACTGTGCAGAGGAAAGTCTTGCCAGTGGAAATTCTTGTGTTGGTTATTTATAAATACACTTAGAAGTGTCACTTTTAAAGGATGTAATATGTAAATCAGCAATCTCTTCTTAATCACAGTGGATGCACAGGTTCCTTTTGAGTTCTAATGAAGAAGTTTGGAACTGGAGTCTATGACATGTTTGAAGTAATTTTGATGTTACTTTTGCAAGTTTCCAAGATTTTGAAGATGTGGCTAATAATAATAGCAGGCGTTGTCTGTTTCTCTCAGCATGTGGCTTGAAAGTAGTGTGGTCACAGAGCTATGCATTATTTACATGGTGTCAACATGTCATCAAGTGGTATGGCAGAGAGCCAGCTTAAATCACTTCTGATTTTAAATACAGGACACTGAATAATAATGCCATGTCACACTTGAGGACAGTGGAATCTGGCAAATCAGCAGTAGCTCAGCATGTCAAGTTCATTTGAATAGCTTCCTCCCTGAATGATCATAGAATCAAAATCAAGGTACAAGGATATTGTATAAAGTTGGCATTTTTTTTTATTTACCCCCCTGAAGCAGAAGGTTGTACCCAGAAAAGAGACACTTTTTGATTGCGTACTACAAAGATGTGCCATGAGGCCACTGCCCTCATGCAGGAAGATCTTCTCCTGAGAATGGGCAACCACTGTATGGTGCATATTTGCCATTAATCTTTGTTGCCTCTGTAAGCGCAAAATTTGATTGGTAAGACTACTTTTATTCATTAATGTTTTGCAGAATCTATTGCAACAGGTCCACCCTCTCACATAGTAAGTGCATTTTTTAAGAAGCAATCCCATTATTTAGCATGGGTGCTTTAAAGTTTTGAGGTCTCCCAAGAAAATCTAGGAGTGCTGTTCTCAGCTGTTGTTCTGCACCCGCTCTAATTTCTGTATCACCTATAGAGATGGTTCACCTTGCTAGTTGGTAGAAAACCAGTTCAGCAAAATAAAAACATGAAAAGGTTTCTCTTGATTTAGGAATCCAGTTGGGTTTACCAAGGAGCCATGTGAGAATCAGAGAAAGTAGAAAGGAAAGAATAGGCCTCTCCTGTCAAGGCAAAAAGGATGCAGAGAAGTGAAGGGGGCAGAACTGTTAGATGAATTTAACCACACTGTGAAATCTCACCCTGGAATGGTTAATGGACAGGGAAGGAGCTGTTGGAAGATTAAAAGGAGCACCCAAAATAATGGGATTCATTTTGCCTCATCACCATAATACTCTTTTTATGAAACTAGAGCTATATATTCTCATAAAAACCTTTTGCCTTTTTTTTTTCTTTTTCTTTTAAAGGATAATGCAACCACTGGAGTCTGTGCTTTGAGTTCTTTCAAGTTAAATGCCTAGTTCAACATTCCACTTCCATTTCCTGGCCGAAAATGTTTTATATGAAAGCAACTTTAACCTTTGAGAAGGTTCATTTACTGTTACGTTTGGTATCAGCTTTCCAAAAAATGCAGTCTGTGTTTGCTGTATTGTGGGTTCTGGTTTTAATATTGTTTTAGAACAAAAAGTCTTATGGCATAATTCAGAAATAAAATATTGCAACAGAATTCTCTCTATATGTGAATTCACCTCACGGGCGAGTGGTTTAAAGTCAGTTTGATCACTTAAAGCTCAAGCTATCCATGAACCAGCTGGTAACAAATAACACATTCAACTCTCAGTCACAGGAAACTGTTAGATTGCCTTTTTATAGACAACTACAGCCCTACTGCTTCTGAAGCACAAGGGAATATCATACAGACTTGGAAAGAATTGAACACCTACCATATGCACATAAAGAAGGGTAATAAAGATGAAAGGCCAGAACTGAGCTTTAATTTCTATTTTTCTGCTTTTGATTTATCAGCTGCTTCTGCATCGCTGCAATTTTCTTTGGCCTAAAATTAGGGAGAAGATGCTTGAATTGCTTAGTTTATTCAAATCAATCAAACAGGCTTCCCATTCAGCGTAACAGACACTAAACGGAAAACTTGAAAGTACATTCTTGGTTTCTTTACAGCTTTATTGTACAATAATTTCTAAAGTGTTGACTGCTGTAACACTCCACTGCAGTGGGCAGTTCCTGGCCATGAGTCACTGTTATGGAGTTGCTGTAGTAATGGTGATATGGACATTGAATTGGTAGAGCAGTGTCAAGGTGATTCTGAACTAGTGCTAGGGCTGACTGGTTGGGTGCAAGGCCACAAAAACATAGTTGAGCCTCTTTTGGGATCTTAGTAGCTTCTATGCATAGTGCTGCAGGACTGTCTCAGCTGTCAGGTTTTCTCAGGAGTCACTGCACTGCGGTCCATTGCCATGTATGGATGTATTCTGGGAATTATCCTCCACAGGGCTTCTGCCTTCAATAGCCATCTCTTACAGAAGAAAAAGGACCTTCAGACAGGCCTGGCCATGAGTGAGACTATAAAGGCTAATCCTCTGTTCTGCTGAGCCTCAGCTTCTAATAAAGGACTCAGAACTTGTACGGGTAAAGCTTCAAAGTAAGTACAGATTTTCAGAGAGGGCAGATAAGAGAGTTGTAGCCCACCCATTAAGACCACCTGGTTTTAATATATGGTAGCAGTTGGCCTTTGTGCGACACACTCTTTCCACATCCTAACCCTTTTCCAGGGAGTAAGATTTCCAAGAATGCCGCTGGCAGTGTACTTGTCAAAGTCGGGTGCACTGCAGAGTCTGTCAGTCATACGTAACAGTTTTCATTGAACTGCAGCAGCTAAATCTGATGATCAAGCAGAGCCTTAGTAAAGTAGCTTTTATAATATTTAATATCTGATGGTGAATGCATGTCCAATGCTTTGAAAATGGAAAGGTCTGCAAAAATGCGGACTATTATTTTATCTGGAAATGTGTTCCTTTTTTTTGTGCAGGAGTTCTCATGCATTTTCAGCTGTGAGTCTGTAGAGGAATAGTTCGTTGTGAGAAGAAGGCTTCCATTCTATCCTGGAAAAGAGCTGCATGGAAATCACAGAAAGCTACAGAAGAAAGTATCAGTAATTGTTTGAAAGCATTGTGGCCTGTGGAGATGGAAACCAGAACATGGATTTGCCTTCAAATTTTATAAGCTTCTAGAAATACATATGATGAGAAACAAATGCAGAAAGTTCACAAAAGTAGTGGTTGCTTAAAAAAGAATAAAGTCATAAAACCTCGTTGCTTTTATGATGAACAGACCTGATGAGACTGATATCAATTGTTTCAAATATCATTGTTTAAACAGGTAGTGTTATCCCCAGTATTTTTTGGTTGCCACCTAGGTTAGTGTAACACTCTTCAGTGGCTAACAAATAAATTATCAGCCACTGGAACAAATTATGAAGAGCAACAACGAGCTTACCGTTTCTTGAAGTCTGCAAACTGAGAGTGGATGGTATGCTTCAGCAAACAATGGAGACACAGCTGGGTGGAATTATATGCTTGTACTACAGAGAAGAGAATACGAAATATTCTATATGGTTCTTTCTATCTTTAAGAGTTATAGTTTATAATATATATATATATACTATATATAGTTTATAATTTCATAAGTACCGTTACAAAGAACTCCTTAGAAGTGGTGATAACTATAGCACCGATCTGAATCCATCTCCTGATTTGGGGAATATCTCCTGATTTTGGGTAAATCCGTTTTTGAGGACCAAAGAGACCCTTCCTCTTCCTCGGAGAGCTCAGTGTACTTCACTTCATGATGGAGTGTATAGACAACTAAGCACAGATACTGCTTCTTCCCTACCTGATCTATTTCTGTAAAATCTGAAATTAATAAGGTAGATTCACTCAGTAGAATAAAAGGCAATCCATGAAGGAAGTTCTAGATACTTCTCATTATTGTAGGCCATTTGTAAGCTAAACTTTAGTGCTCTTCTCCTTGTAGTTGATATAGCACACTGCTTAAAATAAGATTTTTTTTTTCCTATAGCCATCCACCAGTTGAGAACAGCTAAACCATTTTTCCCCCTCCAGATTTCCAGTGTTTGGGATGCTGGGCACTGCAGAAACTTAAATCTAGTGGGACAGTTGAAAGCTTGGTAAATCTGTACCTGACTGAACATCTGGACATGAGAAGAAATAGTCCTTCAGTGTCAAGTAGGTTTGTCAGCATAGCTAGGACAGCATAGTTGGGATGTCCTAACTAATCCTAGAAGATCTGAACAAACTATTGCAGGAAAAATTGATGATTTTGTGTCTAGAATGGATATACATAATTCCAGAGGGAGATTTTTAAGGTTTTAGACTGTAGTCAATGGCTAGTTAGCCTTGTTTCTGTGTGTGCCTAAAGTCCTTTAGTGGCTAATTTCTTCTACATACATATGTTGTGCCTCAATAAATATCTCAACTGTCCCTCAGCTGGAGGGCTGCCTGGGAGACGTACTTTAGACAAACAGTGTGTCAGCCAGATACAATGATGGGAGTAACTTATAACTGTTCTAAGTGAATCCAGAGGAAATTTGATAGTTTATCATATGGACGCATTCAGATTGCTTTACCAAGCAGTCTTTCCTGGTCTTAAGTTTCATAAATTTATAACCTGCAGTGATTCAAATAAGTTCAGATTTCTCTTGCTACTGTATTTTGTGCTTTTTTGAAAAGATGATTCGAAAAGATGGATGCTGAAAAAGAAGAGTGGCCTCTGATTGTTCTTAGGCTTTTCAAATATATTATCCTTTAAACATCCCCCCACCCCCCAGTTTGCTGTCATAATTTCAGCATTAACAGTCACTAATCTATTTACCATGCAATGGCCATAGTAAAATATAGGTGTGCATATTTAATACTTTGATTTCACAAACCTACAAGAAAAATTTGGGGTTGTTTTGGTTGAAGGAACTCCTCCATTTTAGTTCCCTAGAGTCTAGCTGTGTAGCTCTCTTCTAAAAAGTGTAATAATATAAATGAAATTATGAAGTCTCTAAACATTTGAAAGGTTGGAGAACTAGACTGTGTTTCCATTCATCAGGGGGGTTCTCAAAAGTAATTTTTGAGCCACACAACAAGGAAACTGGGAAGAGCTTGAACTGTTCTCTTTGCTGTGTGGATATAGAGAAAATAGCTTTCTTATCCCACGAGGATTCTGTTGATTTTGAAATTTTAGGCCTGGCAAGGGACTCAGTGAATATATGAGTGACTTAAGAAACAAACAAATGTATTTCATTTTAATGCTGACCTCTTTTTTTCCTTTTTTAACCTTTTAATATAAACTAAATTAAGTTTCGATGGGAGGAGATGGTTTTAACCGCAAAGCCAAGACTTTTTGTTTTAAAAATGTTGAAATGGCATATTTCTAGAGTTTCAAAACCTGTTTTTTCCTTTTTTTTTTTTTTTTTTTTTTTTTTTTTTTTTTTTTTTTTTTTTTTTTTTTTTTTTTTTTTTTTTTTTTTTTTTTTTTTTTTTTTTTTTTTTAAGGAGAGGAAGCTGCTCTGGGAATAATTCCAGTTTTGATGAATTGTCAGTTATGACCATGTCTCCTCTAGGAAAGCCCTGTCCTCACTCCCAACTCTAAAACCAGGCTTCCAGTAGTTTCCAGAAGTCTAAGCTATGATTGCCTTAGTTACCTCGCTGATGCATTAGAATGAGACATAGATTTTGGGCAACTATCTTTATCCACTGATGCAATAAGGCAATAGTGATAGTGTTGTGATGGACTCAACTGGGATTCTTTCTCTATAAGTACTTGAGATTGTAATAATTCTGTGTTTTATGTTTCTGTGTTTCACATACATAGTGTTTCATGTCAATTTTTGGTTCACAATTTTTAAACAAGTAGGTATGAGTTACGTGTATGCTAGAAATGAATTTCATTAAATCACTGAGTGTTTTTTTCCCTTACATCTGCCAAAAGGAATTATCTTCCTATAACTAATGACCACGGTTGGTGAATGAACCTTGCTGTAATGTCTCTGGATGTCTCTTATATCTGGAGAGAAAGAGTGGATTTTTTTTCCCCCAGTTTTGATGGCAATATTAGTATATATTTGCATTACCCTAGAAATAAATTCCTATCATGATGAACCATTGGTTTTGCTGGGGAGAAACTAAGGCACCAATTGCCCTGCAGCCAGAGGAGATGCTCTGCAGCTAGAGAAAGCCCCACTGGTGGAATGGCTGGATAAGAACTGTACAAATGCTGTGGAAGTACTTATGCTTCTTTCCTACATGAGAAGAGAAGTCCAAGATGAGGTGTTCAGAGCTCTGAAAAGAGGGGCTGGTTCATAGGTGTTCAATAAGGAAGATATAAAACAAACCAAAGGGGTTTCTTCCTGGCCGGAACCACAAAACCCTTGCACTTGTCAGGCTCTTCCCTTTCCTTCTCCAACTGAGCACTGCTGTATCTAATTTTGCTCTTTGTTAATATTTTCAAGTGTTGTTAATATTGCTTAATTTACTCAGCTGTACTTCCATAGGCACCATTAATGAGCACAATTTTAGAGGCCTTGGAGAGGGGCACAGCAGGTCCCAGTGTCACTGCCCAGCCCCCAGGGCTCTCCCATCTAGCCCACAGCCCTGCCCCAAAGGTGATACAACAGGGCGGGGCTCCAGCTTCATCTGCAGACCCACAAACTGGCTTGGCCTTGGCCTCTCTCTGTTCCCAGGGAGATGCCAGTGCCTGGGGATACCCCAGTGCCCCCAAGCTGCCCACTCCTGGCTGGTGAGGCCCTGCCCTGCCAGACCCCTGGAGAGCTCTCCACCACTGCCAGTGCTCTTGCTGCAGGGAGCCACTGTCCTGCACGGCACCCTGACAGCTTGTGGGGAGGCCTCCCTATCCACCCTCCCTATCCACAGTTTGTAGAAATACCATCATTGTGTCTAATACAAGCCTTTTCTTGTGAGGCACCACTGACCTCCAGAAGGAAAGGACTCCTCATGGAAGATGTGCTGTCCTGTGTTCTCAGGGATAAATCACACTTCAGATGAAAGCAGGTATTGGATTCTGCCTATTCAAGTACAGGTATATAGCTTTTCAGGCTTGAAATAGCTCTAATCTTTTGTTTCAGGCTTAGATGAGAAAGAACTGAGAATTCCTAATGCAGGTATGATCTTTACGTAATAACATTTCACAAGTTTTCCATCAGAAATGGTGAGGGCATCGTGTAGGCATTCCTGGCTTCAGTGGGGCTTCCAGTGCGTTAGTCAGTCACATTAAGTTTCAGCACAACCCGTTCTGAAGCTTCTATGGTGTCGAGGATACACTTGTAGATACATTTGCATTCTCAGGTCTCTCTTTGCCCTTCCCCTTCCTGTTCTCCTTCCCTTCAAAGTTATAACAAGTAATCTAGGGCTCATCTGGGGACTGATTTACATTGTCTCTGGAATTAAGATGTCTTCATTGCTAGACAGCTGAAGAGAAATACATGGTCTGCATTGCAGTGTGTGTATCCTGAGGAGGATATCTTATGAGGATTGCTCTTCTGAATTGGAGGAGTTACCAGTGGTCTCTACAAAGCATCAGCATTTCTCTCTAGTCCCAGAGAGAAATGGTGCTTCATGATGAATCTTTTCTCAAGTAATAGCTTTGAAAGATGCATTCCATTATTCTTCCAGCCTTGGAAACCAGAGGTCTTTTCTATTTTCTGTGCCAAGAAACCTCCTTCCACCCATATTGCAAACTGGCAACTCACAAAGTGCAGCTAATGGAATGGCCCATTAGCCAAAATTATTACCGAAATTAAATGCCCTACTCCTATACTAGCCTTCATTTTAACAAAACATTCTGAATTTCATCCGTTGCTATCTGTGCTAATCAGTAGCACTCTTTTGCTAATCAGTTCATTTTGCATTGTTTCAAATCCCAAATTTGAAGCATAACACCAGTGTTATTTTTGGATTCACTGAGCACCAGTGCATTGTAGAAGATCAATGGAGAGATTTTGGCAGAGGTGTAGGGAACAAGAGGGGCTTGTGGTGCTGCCCTTTGTACTTGGAGTTGAGGCAGAAGTGGAGGCTTATGGCAGGGGGCAGATCTGTGCTCCACTTTCTCTTTGGTACAAGCAGCTTGTGCTTGAAGGCACAGGAGATTTCATTTTCCTGCACCTCTTGAGCACTGTGAAAATTACTAACTGCCCTTTCATTTTGAAGCTGAAAAGGAAGCACTTCAACTTGTGGTTCTGCTGCTAAAATTTGTTTCAAAGGCAATTCTTGTTTCTGAATCCTGATGATAATTTGATTTTTCTGATTATGTGTTTGGAGCATCTGCAGACTCAGGAAAATTTCAGCAGCTACTAGCTGACATCAGATTTACTGTCTTGTTTCACGACTATGGAATAAGTATTTATCTATAAAAAGAAGAATGCTTCTTGTGCACACTTATATGGCAATTAAAAAAGGCAATAATTTGAAGACTAATAATAATGGCATTTAACTACATTGTCTGCTTGGCCTGACTACAGCTAACTCCTGGCAGTGTCTTGACTCTACAGCTGCATAAAAAGAGTAATAGGTGTCCTAGAAACCATGTTGAAAATAATATTGTCTCTGAACATCAAATAACCTGTCATAAGCCTAGTCTTAGAACTAAACTTTATTCTGATCATATATATGTCTTGTATTCTCACTGTTGGTTTGGAAGTAGATTTGATTTGTTGCAACCATATCTTGTAACTGCCTTACTTAAATAGTATATTAAATGTTGTATAAATACTTATGCATGAATGTTGTCAATAGATAACATGCATCCTAAAAATTGGAATAAAGTCATCCAATGGCTTGGATTTGAAGGGACCTTAAAGATCAACTAGTTGTATTGTAGAATACAATTACATGATTTTATAAATTCAGAAGTCATATAATGTTTTGCAATGCTGATTTAAGTACCGGCCAGAAGAAGGGGCAGTGCTGATAAACAGTGTGACTAGTTAGGTTTAATTCTTTATTAGGATAAAACAGAAGCACTGGATTCCAAATAACTTTATACTGGCTACATTCACTAAGAAATTATGCTCCTGACTGTTTCGGACATTTGAGAAATCTTATATATAGTATGAGCGAATACAAGACCCTTCTGTTGTTAGGAAATCACATACTTAATACTTGAAGAAAGACCTAGTCTTTATGTTGGGACACTGTTTCCCCTACCCTCCTCCCCCCCGCCGCCTTTGGCAGCACGTCTTCTATACTTCCACACTTAGCTCTGTTGTTATCCAAACAAAGATACCTACTAGTATCTTAGATTGGTCCTAACCTGACTTCATCATACCTCAGCTCCTACCTTCTGCCTAAATTCTTGCAGGGCAGCTTAGCAGTTTGAGTGAAGAAACCTGTTGTTCGTAATGCAGCTATGAAGGGCAGCATTTCATACTGAGTGACAAGAAGAGAAGATTTATTATGTATTTAGGAGATGTCACTTCTACGCATATTTTGGAAAACTGAGGGGAAATAAGTAACCTTCCCCCTGAAGTAAAGAAATTTGACAGCCGTGAATGGAACAGGCTGAAGCCATTTTGGAGATGGATGTTGAAGTTGTACAGCATTGAAGGGATTGTTTAATAAGTATTCTCTCTTTTTCTTTCATTACATGAGGTTTTGCTTTTCTTGGATCACAAAGATTATTGTAAAAATGTAACAAGCTACTATTCTGAATATGCCAAATAAGAAACAGATGGATCTCTTTAAAGAATAGTCTATCAGTAATATTAATGGGATCTCACGTTGAGGAACCAGGCACCTCCCTTTCCTTATGCCAGCCTTCATGGCCCAGACAAAGAGGCTCTTCTAGCAATGACTTGCACATGGCAAAGAACAGGAAGGGAGTTTTGGTAGCTGCAAAATAAAGCATGGCATTTTTTCTCTCCTTGGAATGCATTTTTAATGTGCATGTGTACCCTTGGCTATTGTGCATAAGGTTTTCTGTGGTGGACTGATCTGAACACAAGACTTGACCCTGTTGTCAATGTCCCTTTTATACCACAATTCAAATGGTGTAACTCCATTGCCTCAGTGGAGATCCACTGACTTAAGTGTGATCCTCCCCAATTAACACCATATAGAGCTATTTGTGTAACTACGCAAGAACGTTCTGAGTGAAGAAAATTCAGGTTGGTGTAGCATAGAATAGTAGGTGCATAATACTCCTTAGACACCAGTTTATTCATTTTAGATTAGAGCTTTACTTCAGGTTTTGCATTAACTTTTGGCTTTAGCAAAAAATAGTCTCCTGTTCTCTTGCCTTGTGTCGCCTTTCTCAATAGAGAAGGCTTAGTGGTATTAATGACTGGGCACCTCTTCATCTTCACGAACAACAGCTTCTTATAACATATATATATATTTTTGTGCTATGTATGATCAAACCTGGCTTACCTGCTGTGCTTAAAGCCAGAATAGCAGCTTCACAAACAAGTATGCCCTTTTGAGCTTATTAGTATGATGAGTATACTTGGTGTGCCAACCCTTGGGTTGCCTGTGAGACAGCCAAGTAGTTAAAGGCAAGTGTGAGACAAATTCAGTGGTTTTTGTAACCACCCTGACTGTTCACAAGGGTGGCATGGGCAAGCCATGTGAGTCACACAAAAGATGCACTTCAGGACAAATAATAAAGCTGAGATGTTTCTTTACTGCTGTTATTTTCTTTAACTTGGGATATTTCCAAAGCTGGGCGGATGGGTTGTACAGTACATGTTTGTTGATGAAATGATAACTTAACCTAGATAAAACACATACATACTGTTATTTTAATAAAAGAAATAAGGCTCACGTTTAAAAGGGAAATATAATACAGTAAACATCCTTTTGTACTGGCCTAGTTATTTTTCTAAGTTTGTGCCAGGCTGAGATATTTGCCTTCCAAAGTAGAATTTTTGCAGGAGTCTGCAAGTTCTATAATACCTTTTCCAGCATCTGTTGAGTGAGCCAAAATTCTGTGGTCAAGTGGGCATCTCAGTTACAGCTCTTTATTGAACGTCTAATGCATTAGACTTTAAGTCCCCCAGACCTTTCTCTTCCTGAGCAAAGTTGTTGAGCTTTTTCAACTTCATTCTTGTTCCAAGCAAAACATCAGAAAGTGAATCCAGTCTTCAAGTGATGATGTCCATGACTCTTGGATATCCATGATGGTTTTTGGTGTAAACTATTCAAAGTATCAGGAATTTTTTTTTCTATTTCTTTTTAAAACAACCTAAAAACACAGGGGAAAGTGTTTTTGAAATTTAACCCTGTTTTCCTCAGAGCACTGATTTTTTTTCATTAGCTATTGAAGTCTTTTTAGGATTTCCTATCCAGATTTTATCACCTTTGTGTGCATCTCATCTTTAATGTATTTTAGAATAATTTTTAAGTAAATATTTGATATACATCCAGTCTAGTTCTGTAGATGTTATTGCCACTGTAGGAAGATTACTTATTGCAAACACAGTGGAGGTCAGAACAGAGGTAGATGTGAGTGCCACTACCGGTACTGAGAGCTATTATGTCGAGTTACTGATCTGGGATGCCACACTCAGTGATAGGTCTCATCAGTGGTGTGGTTTGCTGTAGAATTTCAATGTTAAAATGAATATGTTCCTTTGCTATCTTGTGATTCAGTAGAGGAATTCAGATACAAACACTCTTCTTAAAGAGGAGAGATTAGCTTAAGGTGAAAATAACTGGTGTGAAAATAAATCACATTTTCTTCATATAGAAGTCTGTGTTCAGAATCAGTCTGATGTGAGGCTACAGGAATCTGGTGCTTAGACCTGCCGCAGCAGCAACCATTACAACCTACTCCAGGCCTTCTGCACATCTGAGGAGTTTCCAGCACTCCTCGGATCCTCCCAGGTGTCTTAGATGGTGTTCATTAGCGACATTAAAATGGGCTATCTGCAGGAGAAACAATGCTTCCTTCCTTTATACCTGGAGCCAATAAAGGAAGCTCAGCAGCTGCTTTGATGCTCAGCTATGATAATGGTGGGCTGAACAGGTCCCTGAATGAAGGTATGGTGTCAGCATGGTGGAGAGAACAGAAGTTTTTGCCATATCTTGAAGGCAAGAGAAGGGCACATGTGGAAAGTTGCCTGAGTGTTTTGTATTCAATATTATCTTCCCATAACACCAAGTGTCCCGGTCGCACAAGCGAACTTACATTTAGAAATCTTCCTAGAAACATTCAAAGTGGTTTGTCTTTACAGAAGATGAAGATTGCTTAAAAAGCTGAGCTTCTGCCTGGTGGGATGTTTAAGGTTTCAGAATAAATGTAGTTTACTTTTGTCTTGAATTAGAACACAGTCAGAAATGTTTGCAGAAAAAAAATTTGAAATGTTTCTCTTTGATACTGTCAGATCAAATATAAGAAAACATAAATCCTTTCCTTTCAAAGAAGAAATGCTGAATATTTGATGATGACAATATTAATGACCTTTGAAAATGCATTATAAATCCAGAGCAGTGTCAACATTGGTATTACTGGTGGATAAGTTTGTTTAAATAGCATTTAAATCAGCTTATTCATGAAACACAATCTTTTGGATGTTTAGAAATGTCTTCTTATACTATTATGCTTAGAGCTTATAGTTATTATACTTAGAGCTGACCTGTTGCTCATTTAGCTGGAACTGAAAAGTTGTTCTTGCAGGCTATTTGCTTTGAAGGAAGAAAGGCTGGCAAAAAGCAGCCTTGCTGATAACTTCGTTTCCAGTGAGGAGATACGAATAATGTTCAGGTAAACATCCAAAGCATTAGGCCTGCTTCATCAGAATGGTGTTATGATGACATGTTGCACTGTCAATTATAGCCAAAAGAATCCTTGCTTAGTGTTTCTGAACAATACGGGTACATATTTTGCAGAGAACAATGCTGGCCATGCTTGTCCATGGGATAGTCATTAGTACTTTGATTAGCATTGTTCTAAAATATGATTTTCCAGCCAAAACCTAACAACCTTCCCCTCAATCCCCCTTTGTGAAAACTATTTTAAAACTCTGTAAGGCACAATGAAGTTTTACAACCATTTAGTGAGCAGCCTTTTGTTCTTCAATGTGTCTGTACAATAAGGAGAAATCTTCAGAGTGGTGAGTACCTTCATCCCCAACTAAGTTCAAGAAGCAGCACCAGAGTTTAAATAGTTTTTAGTATCTCTTTCTAAGAACTTTCAGTTCAGAATTATTCAATTACCTCTTCAAAATGCTCTCTTTCAACAAAGAAGGAGTGTGTATATTTTAAACAAAATATACTGTGCCATACTGATTTGCAAAACCAGGCAATTCCTTGCGTTCTGCTCCCAAACAGCAGAAGCTTGGTACTGAGACATGTCTGAATCTATGCTTCAGCAGTGCCTGATGGAAGAAGTGTGCTTTTGGTTTGTGAATTTGGGTTCAATTAGTGCCAGTGATTGCCTCTGCGGCCAAATATTTTGTGTCCAAGGACAGCAGAAGAGGCAAACCATAAAGAGAACAGACTTATGCCTTCTGTGGATTATGCAGTACATTAGGATTGAGACTTTCTTGCTTTCAGTCTGTTGCAGAGGTACTAATTATAATCAACAGGAGTTGACCTGAGAATTATAGGATAGTTATTACCACTTCTGTAACACTTGTGTGTTTCTCCAGGTTTGCAGAAAATGAATCTCTCCACAATGGATGATAAAAATATAGGTATAGCTCTATTATACTCTGAATTTTTGATCATGTCAGATGAATAGGGAAGCTATAAAAAAAATTTAGCTTTTCTTCTGTGTTTCAAGGCTGGAATAATTACTGAGAATACTGAAAGATGTGAATGGCATGTGAATCATGGTGGACTGTGCATTTTGCTGGCAATTGCTGCAGTATTTCATTCCCAGGATTTTTGTCATGTGTTGCTGCTGCCTGGTATTGGATGAAGACAATGGTAGACATCAAAGATCACCTCTGTGATCTCACTAAGCTATTTTTTCTGTCTTTTCTGGCACAGCCTTGTGACACTTTCTGCCAGCATCCTAGCATCTCTTCTTACCTTTAAACCCATAGTCCAGCTAAAGTCTGTGCCATTGTGTATGCCTTATAATGGCATATTTCAGCAGATGAAGAATACAGTTACCCTAGAGATTCTCAGAGATTCAAGTCCTGATCCTTTTCTGACATGCAGTCCTCAAAAGGATCTTTAAGAATTAGGAAGATCTACCAGGGAGAACAATATTTTTCTCTTAATTTGAAAACTTTAACATAAGGATCAGGATTTGGACTGTTATCCCATAATCACAGCAATGCCACACGTCTAAGACTGAGGGCTGCAAGGAGATGCTAGGATTTTGGTGTAGACTGAATGATGGTGTTGAACATGACCTTCTTAGAATCAGTTTCAAAGGTAATCAAAAGGGAGGAGAAAGTGCAGCTCTGATTAGCTTAAGTTGTCGATCACTAGAGGATGGGAAGCGATGAAGTGAAAGACAGAGGCAGTGGGCACTTACCTCGACATTTATTTGATTATATCCAAGCAGCACTGCTATAGTGCTGTACGTGACCTCCTGTGTAAACTGAAAAGCTCTCTGCTCCTCGTGAAGTTAAAGAGACTTGTTTCTGCTGAAATCCTGCACAGAAAGAAAATGAAGGCTGCCTTTCCTGTTGCTGAGAAAAGCTTGCAAACCCTGATAACTGATCTTTCAGTATTTGCTTCAGTGCCAATGTCTTACTCATGTGTCCTGTGTTGGCAGACATGAGACAATTATTTGAGCTGGAGAGCTGGAGCAGCACGCATGAGGTGTCTGTTTTTCTGGATAGAACCTGGGTTTGGCTTGTTGCAATGTTAAATTATGAGTATTAGTAATGTTTAGAAACTGCTAAACTGAAAACTTAACCAGCCAAGGTCTGTGAGTGAAAGACCATGCAGTGCTGAGGTTTCATGGTGGTGCTGCACGGAGCAGGTGAAATAGGGAGTTTGCGAAGTGTTGTTAGATTGGTCGCAGCATGGCAGGGAGAAGTCACAGCTATTTACGGAGCATCACTAGGCTTGAGTAGCTTCCATAACTAAAAGACAGTATTAAAGAAGAGTGATATACACACTCACAATCCTGTAAATATGTTGCTTTTCTTGTTTCTGCCTGGACAGATTGCTCTGACACATCTAGATTGTAATGAAGGCTCAGCTGCTTTGGTAAATGGGTTGCACTTGATGTGTCTAGAGATACATAGGTCCTAGATGTCAGGACCTGTGGTCCTCCGTGTCCTGGACATCTGTCCTCTTCCTGTCTGAAAACTACGTCTGGATATCTGCCATGCTGGCCTGCTTCCTTCAGGTGCCCATAAACTGAGAGATTTATGTGACCATGTTCCTGCATTACACATGACCGAGTTCCAAATCCTTTAAGTCATGAAATTGTTTTGACTTGCTGTCTTGCGTGTAATCTTCAGTGCTTGTGGTGTGGTCTGACAATAGCTTGGGATCCTGATGGTCCACATGGTATATGCTGTATGTAAATGGCCCATATAGCCATGCTTCTCTCAAATCCTTGATCCAAATGATAAGGAGGTTCCTCTGGGACCACTCTCACAGTGAGACAGATCAAGCTTTGTATGCTACAGATGTGACCTTATCACAGAGATGAAGGCATAAGTATGGTCATAAATAGGTTAAAGCTAGAAGAGTACTGTGGAATTAGTTGTTATCTGTCTTGCAAGAGAGTTGCACTCTGTAGGTAGGTGAAGGGGGTAGCAGTAGCATCCAGTGGAATAGTAGGAAAGGGAACTTAAATTTACTTACAAAGGAAATGGAGCGACCAGAAACATAATTTCCAAATCTTTCATGACTGGAAAAGGGGAAGGAAGGCCTCTGGCTCAGTGCAAAGGCAATTCAGGTCATAGTGAAGTACACAGATGATCACAAGTTTTTCCAAAAGAAGTGGGTATTCTGACTTCATCTGAGATTTAGACTAAGTTAAATCTCAGCTGCCAGAGCCAATCTTTGGTCTGTTGTGGATCAGTGACCACTTTTAGGTCATTTTACTTGGGTTTCTATCACTTTATGAATCAGACAGTATGATGTTATCTATGTATGAACATTTCCCTCACACAAATCTTTTCAGCAGCCCATAAGCTTGTCAATCTGGGCAAAGGTAACTGTTGTGATGTCAAAAAGGCACAGCTTTATTAGACTCTGTTAAAATTGGAAGGGATTTTTTTTTTCCCCAGTCAATTAGTACTGAAGAAAAAAGCAAAACCCATGTCTTCCTCAAACACAGCACACCATGTACTTCTTATTAAGGACAATGTGTGTGCTGAGTGTCACATTTCAAACCTCAGCTGTTTTTGCTGTTGCCCTATTCAAAAACAAGTATGGTTAGAGTTTCATTACAATGGGAAAAGTGTGTGCATATGTTTGTTTCCCACTATTCCATAGCACAAAAGCTGTTGGGAATTCGCTCCCATTTTAGCAAGATGCACTGGTGTTGTGTTTTCTTTTTACCTTAAAGCATGGAAAAACTCAGCTTCCAAAGGGAATAAATGTGTGAAACTGAGAGGCTAAGGAAGGAATTATTTTCCAGCTTTAACTAGTGTTGGTGCTATTACTGTGATAGTTGGTCGAGTTCTTCAGCTAAGGATCTCAAAGTACATAAAATCAAAGTTATATTTAAGCTTTGTATTTCTGGATGCTCAGCTGAGATCTGGCTGTTACGTGATGTAATGTGTTACTTCTGTAAGTAGCTTAGTAGCTTCTGTGTTTCACTGCAGGGATCTTTTTGTGGCTGAATATGAGGCTTTTAGGGCTCTCTTAACATTATTTCAACCACATTATGTAGGGCGAAAGGGTCCATGTACATGTCTAATTTGACAAGACAGATGAAGTGAAGGAACCAGTCTTTATTGCTGAGATAGGGAAATGAGGTGAGTGAGACATATGCCAAAGTTCAATCAGATAGAGGTGGGCTAAGAACTGAGCCCATGTCTTACAATTCCCTTAATGATAAGAGAAAGTATTTCTGTTTGGTTATGGCAAACTAACACAGGTAGTGTGCTATACTAAAGTCATATCTGTTAAAGTCTTTTGGAATTCCCCTCTCTCCTTCCCTGCCTATACACAGTAAAATATATTTGTATTAACAATGATTCTGCAGTGCTTTTGTTCTATATGTACAGGAAGCCTAATGAGTGTCTGGGGACCTTTTAACTGAATCTATAAAAAGTCTGTGTCAATAAAATCCTGTCAGATCTATCCTTCAGAACTGTGATTACAAGGGAGGAAAAAGAAAGGTATTGCTCAATGTGACTGCAATATTCCAGCCTGTAATCTTCTCCCATGTGGTCATGTTTCCTCAGATAAGAAAAATTGCCGCTCTGGTGTCAGTGGGGATGGGGTCACTGAATGGGAACAGGAGCGTTTTCATTTTTTTCACAATGGACAGTTGTTTTGTGTGTTTTCCTGACTGGATAAACTATGTCCATGGTTACTGAGCAAAGTTTATTTCTGTAGGAAATAGGTAACCATGTTTGTGCAGTGGGGGTATCAGAACACAGAGGATTTGAAAGCAAGGGTCCAGAGGTCATCAGCAGAGGGGATAGGATGAGGAAATGCAATGAGATATATTGTGTGGATTCTGGCATATACTTCATGGGATGCTTCCTTTCAAGCACTGGTGGGCAAAATGGGTGAATAGAAGCTCTTTGATAACACAGCAGCAGAGTGAATTCATTTCAGGACCAGCTCTTTACCTTGTACAAAATAGTGCAACTGATTTATGCCCACAGAGGATTTGGCTTGAAGCTTTAATTGCTTTCTTGGCTAAGTTCTGTTTTCCTTACAAGTGCTTGGACTACCAAAAGAGTGTTAAATGATGAATTTCATCAAAACCCCTTGCTCCTGCCATCCTATTTGTTTATTTTGTTTTCTTGAAGAATCGCTACAGAGTAACTTTATTTCTTAGCTCCAATAAAATATGTGTCCAGAAGTACAAACGGCTTTTTGAATGCCAACAACATTCTTAAATTGTCCTTCCTTGTTAAGTGACCAGTGGAATGCTGACAGGCTATAAGTGCAGAGTTAATCTTGCTAGATAATTTACGCCGTTGCCACACTGTTTGTATCCTGTGTTTCCACATTCATCTTCAGGTTTCCATATTGCTTTGGGTATAACTTGTGGTATGACCTCATGTAACATTATTGCCTAGAGCACCAACTACACTGTGACTGTGGCTGACGTAGGTATGAGCATAAAGCTGAGTGCTGTGGAGATTGCTCTGAGCTCTGGTGTTTGGAGTAGACCTAAGCCCCTGCCCAGAATCTGGGATGGAAACTCAAGCAGTTGGTTTCTCCTGAGTGCTATGCACTTATCCTGCCCAAGTTTAGCATGTAAGGCCCTTCCAAATTAACATCTACTTGAACCATATTTACTCTTCAATACTGTGTAGCTCTTGCAAAGAGAAAGCCCTTTCCTCAAAGGGCTGGCAGTATAAAAGACAAGCAAACAAATAGTGAGAATCAAAAGGGGTATTTTTAAAATTATTTTTGCAGGTAAAAATCCAATGTGTGGAGAGACAGAATGGTTCATGTAGGATCATGCTAAAAAATTTGAAATTTGTCGTTAAATTGAAATTTCAGACCAGTTTCTTAAGGGCAGGCTGTGAACTACTTTTGTTTCAATATTGCTTTCTGCTTCTCATGTGCCTAAGTGAATCCTTATTTTGGTTATACTTCAATCATAAATATTCATGATAGAAAAAATGGCTGCGGCAATTTCAAATGTGACTGTATCCCTGGCTGCTTGTTACAACGTTTTTGAGCCAGGTGGTGGAATGGGATGCAGGAAGGTTCCACATCTGCCTCCATGCAGAAGCCATCTGTGTCTGGTTTAGTGTGGAGATGATTACCTAAGGGTGGCTGGCTGACGTCATGGTGGAGGAAGCCAAAAATCATACACCAAAAATATATACTAGGATACTGTAGAATGGGCTAGAAAACTCACCATTACTTTCTCCATATCCTCCCCAAAATCCTCAAGTTTGTAGATCTTTGAAATCTCTCTAGAGGTTGGTAGAAAGATATGAAGTGGCGCATCAGACTACTCTCATAGTAAAATATCATTTTTGCATGGGTAATACACCTGCCTGATCTGTAGCAGACTTTGTGTGTTACCTTTTCTCTCCTTGGGTACGTATTCTTGGCTTTGGGAAGTGTAATGCAGTCTGATACTCAACAATTTGTGTTGTGCAATCAACTCACTACTCTTAAAATAATTCCTCATATTTGCAGCAGGTTTTAATAGAGCGCAAAAAATTCGTTGGTTCTCACAGCATATCTGAGGTCCTGCTGGACACTGCAATGAAAGAAAGAGAAATTAGGAATTAGAATAATTTTTTTTTTTCATGCAGTATATCTGATGGAAGCAGACAGATTGGAGCTTCAATGTCACTTATCAGTCTTTTCTTTGGTTTCCACTCCTAGGGGTAATGTCACATGAAGTTGTGTTGCCCAAGTGCAGGAGATTTTATGATGATTTGTGTTACTGGTCATGGATTTGCTCCAAATAAATCATGGGTGTTCAGCCTGGGGTGGAGGCAACTTCAAGGGTAGACCAAGAGCAGCCCCCCAGTGCCTGTAGGAAGGTTACCGAGAAAGTCCTGCCAGACTATGGCCAGCAGTGCATGTTGAGAGATGAGACCCAACAGAGAAACAAACTGTACACTTGAAACCTGTTCTTCATAAGGGCAGTCAGGCAGTGAGTGCCCAGAGGGGCTGTGGAGTCTCTGCCCTTGGAGGTTTTCAAGACCCAGTTGGTCACAGTCCTGAGCGTTCTGGTCTGACTGCATGGCTGACCCTGCCTTGAGCAGGAGGTTTGTCTAGAGACACTCTGAGGTTCCTTCCAACTTGAAGTATTCTCTGATCCCATGGCAACTTACACTAGAGAACGTTGTAATGTTTTAGTGGAGTCATACATCTCTTAGAAACTATTATAGCTTTGATTAAAGAACTCTATCCTGTTATATTTTGTTAATTATGCTTATGATTTAAAAATAAAAAGATGGCAGCTGATCTCAAAGTTCTCCATGCCAAAATTCATAATAAAATTAAAATCCTCCTACCTCTTCTGAGTTTTTTTTCTTTTCCTCCTTTCTCTCCAGAAAAAGTCCCCAAATAGAACTAAAAAATCCCGATTGCTAAGTGAAATATTAATATAGAGAACAATATTGATGGCTCCAATATTTGGTTCCATTTGTGCCCGTAATTAAATGCAACATCTTTTATTCTTATTCAAAGAAGGTTCTGCTAAGTCACTGGGGAACATCTTCTAGAACATGGGTTAACTATGGGCCACATGAGGCACATTGTTTTCCAGACATACATTGGGCTGGCATCTGGAAGTTCCCATCATCTCATTTTAGGGGTTAATACTAAAAAATAACTAATTTTTTGTATTCTTAGAAATGCTATACTGTAGAAATGAAGTTACCAAAACTACAAGAATAGAGTAAATAACATGATACTGTTCCTGAATATCTATTAGGAATCTGGTGAGTTAAATCCATGCTAGAAATTCAAGCATGCTTTTTGTTTTGGTCTTCAAATGATCTAATGCACATGGCTCACTTTTTATGCACTGTGTACAAGATTGGGTATTTATCAAGTCATGAGAGAGAGGATAAGATTTTGAAATCTTTGGCTTGTTTTTGGCATTTGACTGGAAGAAGAACATGAAAGGAATCATATTCATATGGTATTTGAAAAAAGAATAGTGCTATATCATGCTGTCACTGCTGCCAGCTCTATTTACCTAACCCTTTAGCTAATACCACTGATACCTCAATAAGGCTATTCTTTTGGTATTTCTTTTGGAGGATTTAGGCAAGTAATGGCAGCAGAAGTAACTAATATTTAACTTGTTTGTCCCTACACCATGAAATAAATTCCTCTTTAACAAAGGCACATCTTCTGCCTCTTTTTCTCATTCTCAATGGTATTTTTCTTCAACTGCAGTAAGGTACTTAGTAGTGAAACAAAAACATCAGTGAGGAATGAACTAATCTCATATATTTTAACTGTTTAAAGTTGTACCTATCCAAAGCAGTTGTTTTGTTTCCTAAAACTGAGGCAAAGTAATAGGTCTTCTATCAAAGCTGTTCGTTTCATATAAGAATATCCAGTTGACTAAGTTTGTTCACCTTTTAGTTAAGGCTTAATAAGATGAGTCCCACTATAAGCATGATGGAATTTTTTTTAATTTTTTTTTTTTAGTGGAAGTGGTCACATTTTTTATATATTGACCTGTGTGAATCTGAAGTAAATTGAGATGATATTACAGTATTCAAAAATAGCTTGTGAGTCATTGCAGTATATTATGTAGTCTAAGAAGCATACATTCACCCAGCTATTAAAAATAATAAGATTTTTATTGTCTAAAGTAGCAATCATCTGTTGCAATTTGTGTATCATGTAGCAGGTTCTTTCCTTCTCAACAGCTTTCTGAGCATTTACTGTGCCACAAAGTGGGATGCAAGCCAGCAACATGAATAACATATAATAACAATAGTGCATACAAATCTATCAGTAGCACACCTTCAGCTCAGATCTTTACTGTATGTAATGCTTTTGGCCCTGCAGTGCACAAAGAACCTTTTGTCCAGACAGCCAATAGAAATCACGGAGAATCACGTTTTTGCGGAAGGTTCTGATATTAGCCAGAGCAGAAGAATACCAACGTGTCAGTCCTGATTAAGCAAACGTTATTCAGAACAAGGATTTCGCTTTTATAGCTATATTTTTTTAAACAAATATACTGTTTCTCAGAAAACCCAGTTACAGTCCTAAACACTCCTATGCACCAATTGCCCCAGTCTCCTGACCATATCTTTAAGGTAAAACTGTTAGTAGACAAAGTGATGTTAAGGGTCTTAGAACTATGCAGTCAGAATTGCAGCTGCAGAATTAATACACCTGATGTGTCCTCTAAGATTTGAAAGACTTATAAAATGCGTTAGTGGTTAGTTATAAAATGGGTTAGAGAGGGTTAGTTAAAAAAACTGGCAGTGCTGACTATGATGAATATACTGCTTTAGCAACACTAGCACTGAGGGAAGTATTTTTTCCACCAGTTTTCTATTCTCAGTGGGAAATATTTGGACCTTGCTCATGGTCAAATGGCTTAGAGGCACAAATAACTTGCTGTATATAAAGTAGACTAATTTTATTAAGTTACCTTTTAAAACATCTCTCCAGCCAATTTTGTGCTTGACACAAGACAAGGTCCTCTCTTCTATAGGCCCCCTGTGTCTGACAGATGAGGCAATTCCAGGCTTCCTCAGCACTGCATTACTTGTGTTTGGCTTATTTGCGAAACTTTAGTCCCCTGCTTTATGTTGCCAGTAGGTCCAGCTTTCAGCAGACCATGCTGGCTCTTCAGATGTTTTAAATAGAACAATGCATTATTCATATGCTATAATATGAATTCATGGCCTTTCCAAAAAGGAAATTACTTCTACCTACTTCTAAGACTTTCTCCATTGAAGAAAATTAAACGAAGCACTCAGAGATGGTTTTAATTGCTTACGACTCAGTTGAGAAACTTCTAAGAATGAGTTTCTTTTTGTAATGTAACTTGAGAGCTCATTCATTGAATGTAATTATGCTGTATGATGGATTGGGAAGTATACATGGAGAGCTAAATAAGATGGAGATGACAAAATAATGGTAATAAAAATAATAGTGCTTGGGTTATGTGATACTTCCTCACAGTACATCACCACACTCACTGTCTTTTATACAGACTAATGTAACCTTGTGGCTTCTTACAGCATATATTTAGCAGACAGCATGCGTTGCCTCTCCTCTGGACTTCAGTGTACAGATGGTTTGGCTGCATGCTTTGGAGCTCTTTGAAGCTCTTTGGTACCTCGGTAGAGTGCCTGCAGACCTGCATTCTTGGGGTCAATGTGCCACCCCTCTCACCTGTGAGACCGAGTGGTAATTTTCACAGTTATGGAGACTGGCTGCGCCCCTGCTCTTTCCCTGCCTGGGGGCTCAGCTGGAGTTCAAGATAAAGCCTCCAAAGAGCTGTAAAGGCCGCTGGGCACAGTCCCATGTGTGTAACACTACAGTGACCCAGATAAGGCACTGAAGTTGTTTACCGCTAATGAAACCTCCATGACTTTTTCAATACAGTGTTAGAAAAGGCTTTTATAGATTCTTTAACACAAAGTAAACACATTTTATCAGTCACATGAATGAATGTGTTTGCCTGTCTAAATTGCTGTATGGTACCAGGGCAATTCCTGTTAATCTGTAACTAGGAGGCTGGCTGGAGAAGAATCACTTTGACACCTCAGTTCAGTGTTCATTGGGGCCTGCCAAGGAGGAGAATGGCTCACATATTCATAGGAAGTAACTAATAGAGGTGGCTGAGGTATAGCTTCAAAGAGAGACAGGAGCCTTCTGAACTGAGATATGTGGGGAGTAAGGGCTTGTTGCTGAACATTTTCTTTTCTGAGTGCTAAGTTTTGCTCTAACTTAAGAAACCAGACGACATGTGCTTTCCAGACTCCCTGGTTTTGTCTAGTGAGAAGAATCCCACTCTTCTGTTTCTTTTTTCCCACCCTATTCCAGATGTGCAGGCCTGCATAAACCAGCAGGATTCCAATTATAATGATACTTTCCCATTCACTATTCATCCAGTTTTTTCTTGATGTGAAAATGAAATGTGACCCAAAATAACCCAGTTGGGGGGAGTGGGGGTGGGGACATGGGACATGGTCTATCATTACGTACATGTGATTTATTTTTCCAGTGGTTGGTTTTTTTTTCTTTTTTTTTTTTCTTTTTTTTTTTTTTTTTTTTTTTTTTTTTTCTTTTTTCTTTTTTAAGTACTAAAGCAAAACAAAATCCCACAAATAGGAAGAACAAAAAATTGGATGTATGCAGGAGACTGCTGTTCAAACCAATGGCATCTGAGGACAGGAATTATCTCCTAGATGGAACAAATGAGCAACTGATACATAGTGATTACTCATTAATAAAAACAATATCAAGACCCAGAGTGGTGAGACTCACAAAAATGACTTCTGCAAACAATACCAGCATTCTTGCTAGGAGGATACGGATGAATAACAAGAAATATAAAGACCAAAACCTCTGACACTGAGTCCACTAAGTTAAATTTGAATTCTATATCTGCTTTTCCAGAATCACAGAAATATGTATGGTGTTGAATAACTGAAAAGGAAATATTATGGTATTTACCCCACTTGAATACTGACTAGTCACTATTGTTCTGTTTTTCCTTTCCAGGTAAGTTGTCAGACAAAATTATTGCTTTGCTTTTTGTTGTGCAGTTTGTACATCAGAATTGGTATGTGTGGAATTTTACACGGTAACCAAACAATATCTAGAGGAAAGCTGAGGTCTAAGTCAGGAGCAAAAGTTTATTTCAGCTCCTGTGCACTTTCCATCAAAAAAAAAAAAAAAAAAAAAAGGAGTGGTTTTGAAAGAGTGAGACGTATTTTGAATCCGAGAGGTGGCTGAATAAAGGTATGAAGTCTTTGAAAAAAAGGTAAGAAAAGGTCTGAGGCAAGAGAGTAAAGAGCCTGGTACAGCCAGTGGTTATTTAACTCCAGAAAAATGGATCATGTAACATCAATTTGAAGAAAGTTTGAAGAAAGTATGGCTGGCTTTCTTTGGCTTCCTTTTTCTTTTTTTCTGAAGAGCTCTCAACTGTGCTTTCCTACAGCAGTCTTTTGGGTCTTGATGAAGATCAAATCTTTAGAAAACTTGTTATAAAAGAGTCAACAAGGAAGATGATTTGATTTTTGTTGCTAAACAATCGTTAGAGGAGTTTTGTTAACTGACTTACTGCTCTAACAATTAAACTCACCAGGATAAATAAGAATGTGCGAACTATTCTAAAGAAACTGTTTTCAAAATCAGCTGTTTCAAATTACTTTGGCTCTCAGGTGTGGATAGCATCTGTCCTGTGTCAGAGCTAATTGCTAGTCCTGCAGTCAATGCAAAGCTTTTAGGAGATTCAGAGGAGAAAGTTGTGTCCTGATGTAAAGCCCAATGGCTTTGGTCTCATTCTTTCTATCCCCTTAAGCTGCTGAGGTTTGCAATGGCTGCAACATATCTTACTAAGGGATATTTAGTACTTCTGAAAAATTCAGTCCCTAATTACTTTATCCTTCGAGGAACATGCAGCATTTAACTCTGCAACAGTGGTGGAGGTGAGGATGCATTTTTTACTTTGTTTTTTCTTTCTTGATATTTACTTAGTCACATGCTTATTACTTTCAAATCCTACTTCTCATGCATTTGGAATAAAGGACAGTGCAATCTTATGATGGGGAAACCCATGTAGTTGTCTGCATATCTACAGACCTGTTCACAAGTAACCAAATGTTTTAGTAGGAGTATTATGCTTTGTCATAATTCTGAATAGGGACTGTAGGTTTCAAATATCTTCTTATTTTAAAAATTTTTATTGCATAATTAATATTTATTTTCTAGCATATTTTCTTTGTAAAACACTGGGGTGTAATTGGAATTTTTTTTGTGGTCTACTGCGGGGCTAGTATCGTTGCCTGAATTAATGATAACTTCTACTTTTAGCAGTTTAAATGATTGGATTTTTTGCAGGACCTGATGCTCTGACCTCCGCAAAAACATACCCAATCATGTACATTCTCATGGACATATGTGTATGATTTTAACAGATTGGTTTGAAATCCAGCTCTTCAGCATAAAAACTGGACTCAGAAGGTGTTATTCATATGAAAATTCATGTTACACTAAAGGAGATTTCCTGGCACAGGGCTCATCTATAAACCTAGAAATAACAGACTTGCCTCACAGTGCTTATTCAAGGAACTGTATAGCAAAATATGCCTTCTGAATTCCCAGCAGCCATAAGAGTTGCCTATTGGTATTTCTTCTCAGTGGAACCGAATATTCCAATTTTTTTTTCCTTTAGATTACGAAATTAATATAAAGGTGGAATAGGTGAGAATAGAAATTTACAAAGGAAGTCCATTGGATCTTTGTGACTGCAGTCTCCACCTTCTGATACGTAGCCTTTTTCTATGCTGGCTGAGAGTACCAGCCCAAGAATTCTTTCTTTCACAGTGTTAATGAGATACCTTGTGGAATAAAAATAATATATTTCTTCTCTTTCATTCATCCCACTGAAAACTTTCTTCCAAAATTAAATGATGGATTCTTTCATGCTGGTTTCAAACTGGGGAAACTCAATGAGTCCATGAGTATTTGATGGCTGACAACTGGTGGGATAGGAGAAAAATCAGGCTCCCAAATTCTGCTTTAGAAGCTTGATTGAAAACAAAAAGTCACATTTAGAAAGGCTGAGCACTTGCCTGTGTACTTGACAAGATTTTAAACAATTAGGCGCCCAGCAATGGCTTCTGATCCCATGGAAACGGCTTCAGAAAAAAAAAAAAGGCCTTCCTCCATTGCAAAGTGATTAGTTTAAAGCATTCTGTCCCGTTTTTGGCAGTTTGATGGCAGTTTCCATGGGGATGGGAGTAGAGGATTGCTGAAGTGTTGTCATAACTCCTGCAAATGACACAGATGGAGGTTAAAAGATGTAAATTATGTTTCAACAGCACCTGTAAATGTAGTAATTTTGAGAGAGGGAGAAGGAAAAGGCCACAAAACGTGTTTCCTCTTTCTCCCTCTTCAATACAACTCTGATGAGAGATGCAACTAGTCAGAATAAAATAAAACAATTATTTTGGCCTTTCATTCATAGTTCTGCAATGTAATAATATTTACTGCTTTGAGAACATGATGATCAGTGGTGTCAAGTTTCTTCAAAAGTAGATATTGTTATACTCACTTTATAAATTGGAGAGCTGAGTCAGAAAAAAAGGTTAAGTCACCAAAAGACCAGGAATCAGAATTATTGCTGGAAAAAAGATGTCTGCTTGTTTCTAAAGGCCTGTCTAGGTGACTCTACCACTCAAATAATGACATTTTTTTCCATGACTCCTATCTCAGGGCCCTGAGGGCACCAAGAGATCCCAGTGTTCCTGCCCAGGCTCCCTTGGTCTCTCCCAGCCTGCCTACAGTCCAGTGCCCCATGTCAGCCCTAGGGCCATCAGACCCTGCTCAGACACAGATGCTGCAGCAGGGCTGGTCTCCGGCTTCCCATGGTCCTGCTGGCAATGGGTGCTGCTGAGTCACGCCCACCCACGAGTCTAAATCTTTAAGATGTGCTAGAGGAGATATTAGGAAGAATTTCCTCACAGAAGGGGTGATTAAACTTTGGAATAGACTGCCCAGGGAGGTGGTGGAGTCACTGTCCCTGGAGGTGTTTAAGGAAAGACTGGGCATGGCACACAGTGCCATGATCTAGTTGAAGTGTTTGTGTTAGGTCATAGGTTGGACTCTGTGATTTCAGAGGTCTTTTCCAACCAAGACTGGAGCTGCCCCAGTACTCCCCGGCTGCCCGTTTTGGGTAGGCAGCAGGTGTCTGCGGGGCCTCCGGTGACAGCCAGTGACAAGAGCAGGGGTTTTCTTGGGAGATGATTTTTGTAGCTTTTCAGCTCTGGCAGTCCCAATATGGCAAGCTAAATTTTGTAGCTTTTGAAAATGACTTCAAATGAAGTGTTGCGCCATCATAGCTTTCTAACATCTTGGCCATCTGCAGTGTGGGGAAATGATGGCACTCAAACCTGGTGCTCTATCTGTTTCAGCTGGTGGTTGAGCCTGAAACTGAAGGGTTTGAGTTACTTGTGCTTTGATAATTTTTACACTCAGTCAAACAGATACCTAAAAGAATTTTTTTGGAGAGGAGGAGGGAAGGAAGAGCCTGCATGATTCTGACAGATCCAAGTAGAGAGAAGGTCTTACTGTCACTCTTCTTTGTTTCTTTAGTTGGTAACACTAAGGACCTAGTTTGTGACTTATGAATTGTGAAGTATCTGCATGAAGATTATAATCTCTTCCATAGAATCATGACATGAAAAAAAAATTGCTATGTGGATTACTCATGGAAAATCTAATTTTAAACAGTGTTGGTTAGTTGTGATTTGTTGAAGAGCTGCACGGCATCATTCCTCTGGTGTGATGTGATGAACATTGAGGTGCTATTACGTATTCCATACTTGTTTGTCATTTCCTATGAAGGACATAGGATATATTAAAGAGTATACTGGCCTTTTTTTAATATAGTCTCAGTACTGCATCGTGCAAACACAATACTTTTTTGCCTGTAGATGTGACAAATACACAATTCAGCTATTATTAGTTCCAGTTTCTTTTAAAAAATGTATTTGTCAATATGTTTTGGTTTATCTTTACTCTTTTAAGTTATTCTGTGGAACTCTACAGTTACAGCTGAATTTCATTCTAATTTCAAGCTGTCTCCTAACCTAATCAATATTCAGGGCATTTCTATGGTCTGCTTGAATCTGTTTAGATGAGGAAAATATTCTTTCCACTGTCCCATTTGGATAGGAAAAGACATCAATCATTTCACAAGTGGTACAAAACTGAGAGAACAAAGATTTAAAGGTGAATGCTACATAATTGCTTAGTGAATGACTCTTGACAGGAGTGATTTGTGTGTATTCATTTTCAAACCTCCATGTGTAGTTTTATGACTTCATGAAGAGTCAACTTTGTTAGAATTGCTGAATCATACAGGGAAAGTATCATTTGCTAAAGTTCAAATGTGAGTTTTAAGTTTTCTGATTTGTTTTATGGATAGGTGTTTAAATAATAGAAACCTTTTTTTAATCAAGTAATTTATGTCAGTTGTGGAGCCTTGGTTGGCAGTAAGTAACAGAAATGATGATTAAAGAAATGCCTGACCTTACAAAGTAATCCAGGAACTCCAGAAAATCTGTGAAAACCATAATCACAAGTTAAAGTGCAGAGATTATATTATTAGGAAAAACATGAAGACCAGTGGTGATTGGAATAGTTACAGGAAGTAAATAAAGCCATTGGTATTTCAGGAGCCAGGAATGTATAAAATTAAATGAAGGATGGGAGTCACCTATTTCTCCTTCAAGAATTAGCCTTATTTTCTGTAATTATCTGTAAATGTGAGGACAAGCAAATATCCAAGTTAAGACTGTATTATAAATATTCTTTTGCACATTTTAAAAGCCATCATCTTCAGCTCCCTTCATATAAAATTTAACTCTTGCAATTGTCTATCTTGTAATAATCAGAAGCTGGAAAATATTCCAATAGTCTTTCAGTAACTATGGGGATGTCCTTTAACAGTTCTAAATTCTCAACTATATAAATAATATATGTAAATAATTTTTATACAATATAATATATTTTTTATAAATATAGTATAAAATTATACTTCAATAATATAAACAATTTTTTACCACACACTGTCCAGGGTTGAATGATGATTTAGTGATAATGTACTTTGGTGGCTATTTAACTGAAAACAAATATTTCTGCTCATTTTTGGTTAGTTTGCATGTGGAGTGGAGTTGCTAGTGGTAAAACCACTACCTGTAAATGGTGCTACATAGTCAAAGTTGAAAGAAGTGGAATTTTAGTTTATGCCATATTTTCAAATGTTTTCAGATATGTTCACTGTTGACTGAAAAAGTTCAAACTGCAAATTGTTTACAAACCTTTCACATGCATATCAATAAACAGCTTTCAAAACTACACTGAAATTGTCATGACTGGACACCTCAGTCACAACAGAGAGTTAAGCTGTGTGACACTAAGTTTTTATCTGTATACTGCTGAAGAAACAGCTAATGCAATGCTTAGAATAGGGAACTTTCTTCTAATATGACATATAATTTAAAAACTGGTGAAACTTGAATTTTATTACTTTACTCTTGCAATCAAGTGGTTTGTATGAACGATATAGGATTAAACAGTGGTACATTGCTTTTGTAGCACTTAACTTTTGTATGATTTAATATTTTTGATAAAAGAAGACATTTTGTCCTGACTGACTTTTTTTTTTTTTTTTTTTTGATACTTTAACCTGAGAGTTCACTTTTGTGAATGACTAGGAGACTTCTGCATAAACTGCAACCCTGTGGCAAATATGTGTCTTTGTTGAGCTATATGAAATGATCTTCCAACTCACTCTGGAAAGAAGAAGTTGTCTTTTTAGGCATTGGTTGTTGTTGGAATGTAATCGTTAAAGTCACTAACATGTCTATGATATGTGAATGGAATTCAATAACCTAAAAATTCCTAATTAACACCAACCTTTGGGCCTTATCACTTTGCTCTGTATTTTCAGTAGACTCTAGATACTATGCAAAATCTTTCCCACAGAAAGTATTCAAGCTAAATGTTCAAATAAATGATGAAATGTACTGGAAAATCTGAAAAAAAACCTGTCTAAACTTATTTTAAGGCAGACTAGAAATCCAATATTAAAAAGTTATTTCACACTTCCTTTGATTTTTAGTGGCATTTATAAAATTAGTTCATAAAGTAATTTAGAACATTTGGATTTAAACTACTTCTAAAGTGTTAACTGTTGGAGAACAAGTGCATTTGAATGAATTTCAGACAACAGTTCTTTGGAAGGAGAGGAAATGAAACTTTTACAGAAGTTTTCTCTCTCTTTATATGCTATTTTTGTACCTATATGTACAAAAAAGGAAGTCTGGGGTGACAACGAGATATGAAAAGTAAATTTTGAATTAAGAGAACAATTTGGTTTTATTTCAGTTGCACAAGTTACTGTACTAATGCAGAAAGTTTATTTAAAATATTTTTTTATTTGTCTGTTTTTAGTGTTTGCTAATAAGATCCTGCAGTGCAATTCTATGCTGTAAATAAGGTTGCTTAATGCTTATATTTTGTTTTTATCTTTAAAGACAGACAAATTAATAAAGTAAGGGAATGTTCCTAAAATAAGGAGTAGGGAATCATTCTGTCTGATTTTGTTGTAAGCACTTTTGGACTTTTGAAAACTTGGCTGACTTTATTTTGCCCACTGTAATTCTGTTTCTTGTGCTCTGATCTTCTGTCTATGGTCGTCCTCTTTCCAACTGAATAAGAAATTTTTCTGTAATTATTAGATTTACACAGACAGGTCTCAGGAGTGGAAGCTGCTTGCAGATCTCCTGAATTATCTTTTGTATGTTAAGTTTTATTTGCAAACAGCAAGTTAATCTTCAGTATCATTATGATTAAAACAAGCTGAAAATTCCAGTGTTTAGGAATGTAGAAAGTACATCATCTGTGTATGCATCTAGTCTGCATATGTATTAATTTCTTCTTCCCAAAATATCAGAAGTATCTTGGGTTTCGAGCCTTGCTTATTAAGGGCAATGAGAAGCACAATGAAAAGTTTCATTGGTGACTTTGTATGATGAATCCTAGTGGTTAGTGCAACCCATCACTTCTGAAAACAATGTATGAATAGTTGAGCGTGATTCCTGGTGCAGTAAACTGTGCGTACAGGGATTTCTAAATATAGATGTAGTCATTCAGGGTCAATTACTGTCAGCCAGATCAATACAAATCTTAATGTCTAAATCTATTTTTGATGATAAAAAGAGTAGTTACTGAGACTTTAGCAACTGTGTGACCTTTTTAAGGAATTATGTGATTGTTTCTCCATGTCTTAGTAGACTGTGATAGAATTGATGTGACTCTTGTGATATCTTCATTTCTATATTTAATGTATACCCATACACACAACAATTTTTCGGGTTTAAATAAGGAAGGCCTGTAATGGAAAGTGCTATCCATTGGCATGTCCAAAGCTGGCAGTGCATTTTGAGCAGCTGACATTTGACTTCACATCTAGGAAATTTGTTCTTTACTGTGCAAAGCAATAGGGATCTCACGTGCATTAATGTGTATTTTATCCCTTTTACTTATACCTTTTTTTGTGCCACAACAGCAGGCTGAATTGGATCTATGACTTTATTTTATGAAAAATATGATTTTTTTTTTTTGGCTGAACATCTGGTAATTATGATAAAGTTTATCGTAATATAACCCCGATCTGCACATAAAAACTCTACAGATATTTCATATTAAGAGATCAATAGAGAAGAAAGTCAAAGAAGGTAAAGCAATGTTTAACCACGTTTCACTCCTGAATATTTTTGCCTTATGTCTTAAACATTGGTTGTGTGCTATGTACTTTTCTGTCAGATCAGATAAACATATAGAATTAGGTAAAAGTTAGGAGAAAGGTTATTCAACAAGCTGTAAAACAGTTCTGCTGTTGCTGGGAAAAAGAAACAAAAATAAATGTTAGCATATTTCATCCTTGGGATATGCCCCAGCGTGATTTCAGTGTAGTGTAGATTAATTTACTTTACATCTGTTTCAATATTTTCTGTGACACATCTATTAATTATAAAATCTATTTGTTGCACTATCAGTTTTCAACTTCTAATGTCCACCATATCCCATCTGCTCTGCCCACAAAACCAGAGTCCAGAATAGTGAATTGTCTGTGTCATAGTTTCTTCCCTAGCAGCCAGATGTCACCTAAAATCCAAATGTTTGGCTTTAAGTGGTCTTTTTAACAAGAGAGGCTACAGTCCTTCAGAGAGATTAAGCTGATCTGCCCAGCCTCCCCATGGAGATGATACAGCTATTGACTTCAGACTAGGAGCATTCATTTAGTTAAACCACTACAGTTGAGAGACACATACTCAAAGAACTGGAATGACGTTCCAAACCAGACTGAACAAAGAAAAAAACCCAAACCCATCCACAAACAAACAAGAAAAGAGTTTCAAGTGGGATCAAACCCAAGTAGTTTACCATGGACATTGTGTTCCATTTTGGGCCTTATATTAACAGGAGGTTTAGTCAGCCTCAAGGGAAACCTTACAGGAATAACACAAGTATTACAAGTATCATGATAGGGTTAAAGACCAGCTGAGACACAATGTAGATGCACAACCTCCCATATTTAAAGGCTTAACATTCCAAGCAGAAAGAAACATTACATATGAAAGGTATAGAGTACAATTTTCTGTCCCTTTCTCAACTTAGTAAACTTTGAATGTAATTTGGTGTTCTCCTGTGATTCTTTTCTTTCTAGGCCTGGCTTTATCAATTATTACATGAGCAGGTCAAGCTTCTGAAATCAAGTCTGCTCAAAATGGAAATAAGAAGGTCTCATATAAGCATAAGAGCGAAAAGCAGAGGAGTTCTGTTTACAGAGTTGTGAGAATTTTTCTGCTGTGTTGTACTCACATTAGGATCATAATCATTTATGTTGGAAAAGACCTTTAAGATGATCAAGTCCAATTGTTAACCAAGCAGTGCCACATCTGCCCCTAAACCATGTCCCTAAGTGCCACATCTACATGTCTTTTAAATACTGTCAAGGTTTGTGACTCAGCCACTTCCCTGAGTAGTCTGTTCCAGTGCTTGACAACCCTTTGGGTGAAGAAATTTTGCAAATATCCAACCTAAACCTCTCCCAGCTCAGCTTGAGGCCATTTCCTCTCTTTGCTTTGCTACCTGGGAGAAAAGACCAACTCCCTCTCACTGCAACCTCCTTTCAGGTAGGTGTAGAGCATAGTAAGGTCTCTCATGAGCCTCATTTTCTCTGGGCTAAACAGCCCCAGTTCTCTCAGCTGTTCTGCATAAGGCTTGCACTCCAGATCCTTCACCAGCTTTGTTGCTCTTCTCTGGTCACACTCCAGCACCTCCATGTCTTTCTTGTAGTGAGGGGCCCAAAGCTGAACACAGGACTTGACCTCACCAATGCTGAGTACAGGGGGATGGTCACTGACCTAGTCCTGAAGGGCCATACTATTCTTGATCCAAGCCAGGATTGGCCTTCTTGGCCATGTGGGCCCACTGGCTGCCCATGTTCAGCCGGCTGTCAATCAGCACACCCAGATCATTTTCCACTGTGCAGTTTTCCAGCCACTCTTCCCCAGGCCTGTAATACTGCATAGGGTTTATGTGACCCAAAGGCAGGGCCCGGAACTTTTCTAGAATCTTGTTCAGTTGGCCTTGGCCTATAAATCCAGATCCAACTGTAGAATCTTTTTCTTCTTCTCCCCATCTCTGTCTTACAGCTCAAGGGGCTGGGTACGTGGAGAACAACTGGAGTTCTTTGTGTTAAAGACTGAGCAAAGAAGTCACTGTGCTTTCCCCTACATCCAATAAAAGATGGAGCTTCTCCTTAGCCCTCCTTTTGTTGCCAATGTGTTCATAGAAACCTTTTTTATTGTCTTTTATGGCAATAGCCAGGTTAAATTCTAGCTGGGCTTTGAGCATTCTGATTTTCTGCTTGCATAACCTCACAACATCCTTATCTTCCACTCTAGGAATCTCCTAGACTCTTTCCTCTCTGCTGTAACGTATTGCCTTCAGACATCTGGTCTGTTGAAGTCCCCCACAAGAAAAAGGGCTAGCAACTGTGAGACTTCTCCAAGCTGCTTACAGAATATTCTATCTACATCTTCATCCCAACTGGGTGCTCTGTATCAGACTTTCACCAGGATATCTTCCTTGTTGACCTCCCATCTGATTCTTACCCATAAGCACTCAACCCTATCATCACCATCATTAAGATCTAGGCAATCAAAACACTCACTAACTCAGAGGACTACCCCATCACCTCTCTTTCTTTGCCTATCCCTTCTGAAGAGTTTATAACAATCCATCACAGCTTTCCAGTTGGTAGGGTCATCCCACCATGTTTCCTTAATGGCAACTATGTCATAGCTTTCCTGCTGCTCATTGTCTTCCAGCTTCTCCAGTCTGTTGCCCATGCTGTGTGCATTGGTGTAGATGCCCTTCAGCTGGGCTGTTGATCTTGCCACCTTTTTGGCAGGGGAGAAGCTGTAATTTCTATGTGACCATTCTCAGTTGCTTTCATGGCTGATATCAATAACCACTGTGTCTTTGCTGCTGCTAGGGGATATTTCTTTTGAGGATGCACTTTTATGAGCAGCAAGGAAGTATGATTTTTAGTGGAAAACAGAGATACAATGAAAAGTTTCTTAGTAAACAGAGAGTCCAAAGAAATACAATCACACAATAGGGATTGATTTCTTAATACATGTTCTAGCTGCAGACACTCTTTTGCTGTTTCTTCACATATAGAGGTGTGCAGTTTAAGTGGCTTTTGTACAATTAATCATAAAAAAGAGGCTCAGTTAATTTGCCTCACAAATATGTTTTATTCTGCAAGGACTCATCAGGGCTCCAAAGCAGTAGCATTAATTGTAATTCTCATTGTGTAAAATGAAAATGTGAATTTACCTGTGTGGTAAGCAAATTCTCCAAAGAATGACTATTGCGAATTAAGATGTTTAAGATCTCAAAGGTGTTTGGCAGCTTGGGGTATATCTGAACCATCACTTTCCTTCCCTTCACATAGTGTGTTTGTTTTGTACCTCTGTGGTCTTGAAAGACAGAGGGAAATACAACTGTGTAGGAGATGATGTCAGCCTCTCTGTTATCAAAAGATACAGTGAGTATATGTGTGTGTGTGTGTGTGCGTTTGGAAAAAAAACGAAAAGGCACTGGCTTTGAACCCAAGTAAGACAGCTGTGTCTGCCATGCCATTACTGTTGCTGGATCAGTACTGACAGAAGAGAAAAAAAAATCATTTGAACCCTCTGCTTCTGCAGCTGTCAGACAAAGGTCTGAGCTTTCTGCAAACACTGTGAAGACATCGTCTCTCAAAGGAGCTAGGGAAGCTTTACAAAAGCAGAGATAAAGGGGGAATCTCTCTCTCTCTCTCTCTCCCTTCCTCCCTCCCATCTACAGGGCACTCATCCACTGATGTGTCAGAAATGAAGTGGTTTTCTGTCTGCTCTGCCTATACAGCCTCATTTCCTGTGCATGCTTGAGCCCAGGTTCTCAGCTAGTTTGGCACAGCTCTTCCCAAGTCAGTGGAATTTCCCTGCTCAGGGGCTAGGAGCTGAGGATGCAGCATCAGTGTTATTCTTAGGCTCCTTGGCATGCTGAATGCAGAGAGGAGCATCATGCTGGTCCATGCACAGTTTAACTATGTGAGATGATCTTACAGTTATGAAGCGGAGTAGAAGTGAGTTTTGGAGAGGGGATGCAGCGTTTTCTGGGAGCTAGTCCTAGCTGTTGCTTTGTGTTTACTTACGGGGTGAAAATACAGGTTGCTGGGTTAGAGTTAAATCCTTTGGGAAAGTGTAGTTTTCATAGAATCATAGAATCATAGAATAGATTGGGTTGGAAAAGACCTCCAAGATCATCAAGTGGCACATCATCATGGCACTAAGGGCCACATCCAATCTCTGCTTAAAAACCTCCAGGGATGGTGAGTCCACCACCTCTCTGGGTAGGCTGTTCCAATGCTTGATTACCCTCTCTGTAAAGAATTTCTTCCTAACATCTAACCTAAACCTCCCCTGGCAGAGCTTGAGCCCATGTCCCCTTGTCCTGTTGTCGGTTGCCTGGGAGAAGAGACCAACCCCCACCTGGCTAT